>NW_017304800.1:326615-327535 GCF_001594115.1 Trachymyrmex septentrionalis
TTACAACAATGTTACAATTATAGATATTATGTTTGTGCAATGTGAATACACATACATTATAAAATGTATGTACATAAAATTCTAATATTGCGTATAAATAGATAATATTTGCATGATTATCTCAACATAAGTAACTTTTATAATATCTATTTATATAATGCGTGTATGTGTATGTGTGTGTGTATGTGCATAGTATAATATACATACAATTTTCTATATTGGATATATGAGTCGATATGTTAGTAATGTATGTACTATAAGTATCTATCTCTTTTTATTAGACAGAGCAAAGAGAGTTATGTCATATATATGCAATGTTGCATTCATTTATTAATAATATATTATCCTAATCTAAAATGGCATTGGACGTAAAAAAAGTGCTACTACGGCTTCGTATCGATACTTTATGTATATTACAGATGTTTAATACTGATTGTATATATTGGCCTACATTGCATGTGTATATAATACAACTGTATTTCTAAAGCCCGATTCCACACATATAAGATTAACTTCAATCCCGGTTTATTTTTTTCTCAGTTCTAAAATTTTCCAAAATTAAATAAATTTTACATTTGTGGGATCAAGCCTAATACATGTTTTCGTCCCTGAGCTCAGATGGTTATGTAGGAAACAGAGTAAAAATGTCGATAATTAATTGATCGAATTTCCTGCATGAGCATATTGTAACGTCCTGGATTAGAACTTACGATGCTCCGCTTTGTTTTCCGGTCAATCTGCTGCACAGACTTTACCAGGGGACGCCCGGAGCGCGGAAACTGATCGATATGAAATGGTTTTCACTCATAAGAAAAAATGACGAAACCATATAACACGGAGGGTTCAGTGTCGGTGAACGCAGTGAACTCAGTGAACGCAGTGAACTCAGTGAACGTAGTGAACTCAGTGAACGCAGTGAA
>NW_017304800.1:329557-332842 GCF_001594115.1 Trachymyrmex septentrionalis
CTATAAAGAAAAATAATTTAATTTTAAAAAATCATATGAAAAATAATTTTACATTTAACTTATGTTAACGCAATTTTTAACTGAATAAAATTGATTTTTAAGTTATTAATGTTTACTTTATTTTAACTTAAAAATGTATTAATTTATGAGGTATTGTTTACTAATGATTATTTTATATGTTTATTAATGTACTATGATTTACTTTAAAAATGGATACTTTTAAATGAATATATAGATTTTGTTTATTATATGTGTTTACTATATGTGACTACATAATAATTATGTATAAAAATTTGATAATGCTAATAATTTATTTTTGTTTCAATATATATTTTATTTTTTTTAATTCTTTTTATTCTATAAAAGCTTTTCTTTTGATGAAAACTATTAATCTATCAAATTAAAAAGTAAATGATATTGTTTTTTTGTTATTTATACAAACTTACCTTTTCAAAAAAAGGTAAAAAAAGCGCTAAGCACGCGTGCTTTTCGTGAAGAATCATTTGGGCCGGTTTTATCAACGCCTTAATTGGCCGTGGAACTGATTAATTGTATTTATTGTTTAATAGAATTGCAACCATGATTGACACCGATTCGGTTTGATCGAGTTGGTGAAACCGGCTCTTTGTATATAATTCTAAGTATCAAACCAAATTAATAGTAATTTTAATAGTAGTTTTAATTTCTGTTCAATGATATTCTTATTGAAGATCTTATTCCGACTCAAGTAATGGCAACTTTAATTCTCTGTCAGAAATTATTACTCTTCGAAAAAAATTAATATATTATATGAAAAATTAAAACTCAAATGCTACAATCTTAACTAATAAAGTTAAATTCTATTAAATTAAAAAGTAAAGCACAAATGGTACTGCCTCTTGTTATTTAACTTTAATGATATGTATCATTCGAATAAAAAATTTGATATCAACAAAATTGGCACCAAGTGAAATTCGTCAAAATTTTATGTATTATTTGTAAAAAAGATTTGATATCAACAATTGGCGCCAAGTTAAATTCCATGTAATTCGGATATCAAATTATATAAATAATATTAACTTTAATGATATTGCTATAAAAGATTTGATATCAAGAACTGACGCAAAGTTAAATCCCATTTCTTTATACCATGCCAAATTAAATAAATAATATTAATCTAATATGTATCATTTGTATAAAGGAATTGATATCAACAAATGTGGCGCCAAGTTAAATTCTACTATCAAAATAAAAAGTAAAACCCAAGTGATACTTATTATTATTTACTTAATCCAAATGTGGTACTGTCTTTAATTTTTATGAAATGAAACCTAACGATACGTATATCTTGTTGAAAGATCTTCCTATTCCAATCTAAATGATTTAAATTCTTCTTAAATGAAATTATTATCACAATTCATTCAAAACCATTTTCTCTTCCAACTGAAGTAGTGATTATTTAATTCTCCTTTAAAATATTATCACAAAATTGCGTTATCTTGTTCAATTTAAGTGTCATTACAAAAAATTAAAGAGTTAACCGTATAAAACGAAAAAATTAATTTAAAAGAAAATTTTTTATATAAAAACTCTTGGCGTTGCTAGATCTCGATATAATAACATAATAGTAAAATATGTAATATTAAGAATGTAATATTAAGAAAAATAACATACAATAAGTAAAAAGTATATTAATATGAAAAATTAGAATCATATAAAAAAATATGAATATTTAAAGAAATAAGAAAAATAAGAAGCATTCCCAATGAGAATTAAAGAGTTTTACTTTTTATTTTGATAGTAGAATTTAACTTGGAGCCACAGTTGTTGATATCAATTTCTTTATACAAATGATACATATTAGATTAATATTCATTATTTATTTAATTTGTCATAATATAAAGAAATTTAACTTTATAAAGGGATTTAACTTTGCGGCAGTTCTTGATATCCGAATGACATGGAATTTAACTTGGCGTCAATTATTGATATCAAATCTTTTTTACGAATAATACATAAAATTTTGACGAATTTCAATTTTGTTGATATCATTTTTTATACGAATGATACATATCATTAGAGTTAAATAAATAACAAGAGGCAGTGCCATTTATGCTTTACTTTTTAATTTAACAGAATTTACTTTATTAGTTAAGATTGTAGCATCTGAGTTTTAATTTTTCATTTGATATATTAATTTTTTTCGAAGAGTAATAATTTCTAACAGAAAATTAAAGTTGCCATTACTTGAATTGGAATAAGAAGATCTTCAATAAGAATATCCTTGAAAAAAAATTAAACTACTATTAAAATTACTATTAATTAGGTTTGATACTTAATATTATATACAAAGGGCCGGTTTCACCAACTCGATCAAACCGAATCGGTGACAATTTCTTTGACTGTAAACCTGATTAATTATATTTAACGGTTTTTATATTAGATGTCTTTTAAATACTGAAGAAGTAAAAATGCATTTTTTATTTTAATGGCTATATGAATAAATAAATAATATTTGTAAGTTTTATGAATATATATTGCAATTTCATAAACTTTATTTTGCAATTGCACAGCAAATAAAAATCTTTAATTTGATTCCTCGAATTTTACTACAGAAATGAAATATAGACTTTTAACGTTTATCTTATCATAATAAATGAATCATAACTGCTATTGATTGCTCCTATGAGATAAAATATGTCATTCGGATAATTTTTTATCAGTTTTTGTTATAATGCACGGTGAGATGGAATTCTTCTATATGATATTATAAATAATATTTCAAATCGAGTGTAATTTGAGGCAATTGTTTATCATAAATTGCTAATTATTTTTATGTAAAAGTGTAAAATAAAAGTATCATTTGTAAATGAGTGAAATGAATCATTTTTGCAATATAAGAGGGGTACACAGTTTTAAACAACATTTATGTATTGTTTAATAAGTAAATCTTTTCAAATATTAATTATATATCTTGTAAAAATTTATTTAAAACAAAACTGTTACAAAACTAACACATTGAGTAAGATTATAATGTTCAGTCAATTGATAATATATTAATTAATAATCGATGATTCGTTAAAATCAAATTATTTAAAATGTACACAAAATTTTCAACAATTCAAAATGTACAACAATTTTCTAATAAATAAATTGTTCATAGATATCTATTTGTAAAACGTTAATTTGATCAAGTTGCATCAAAGATTCCATGTCAATATCATTGAGCATATATACATATATTAGCATATATAATATATTGATTCTAAAACAAGAATAAAAAACAAAAGTGCACACACACACACA
>NW_017304800.1:332858-334314 GCF_001594115.1 Trachymyrmex septentrionalis
TATATATATATATATACATATATGTATGTATGTATATATAATAAAAGTAATAACATTCATGTAATTAACATCTACTGTATCAAATAGATATTGTATTAACATTGAATAGAAAAAGAAAGTTATTGTTTATTTTTTTAAATTTAACCCTTGTAATTACTTTATAATTTCCAAACAATAAAGAAAACAATGGTTAACCGACACCTGCCATTCGTTGAATTTAAGCCTAGGAAACATCACGCGCTAAGCTCAACTAGAATTGAAGATATATTAAATGTCAAGAGTCTTGAGAAGGTCTGCTTCCGTTGGCAAGGGATCGATGGAATCTATAAATTCATTAAAAAAACAAAACATTCGCAGGTACGAATAAATATAGAATGTTTAATAGATACTTAATCATACTCTATCAAGTGTTATTTAAGAGTGTATTTTAATTAAATTTTTTAGCTATTATATATTGTATTTTTCATTCACAGAACTAATAAATAAAGTTAATGTAAATTATAATTTTAATGTAAATTATAGTGTAAAGTATTGTACATCAATTTCGACAGTATCACTAAAAAGATAAAAATATATTTTTTTACCAATTTTAAGACAAGATTTTAGACAAACAGAATTTTAAATATAGAAATATTTTAAATATAAAATTATTTCAAAATGATATTTTATATATAAAAATAACAATCCAAAAATTTCATAGGTATATTATATTATTTACTTCTGCATTTTTTAATAAGAAATTATCTTTACATCAGTTGAATAATATATACTGTGTCCGGATTTTCATACAAACTTGACAGTCTGTTCTATGAGCAATCTGAAATCAGAAAAAATGTACAAACCTAAACTTTACATGTTTTATTGAAAAACAACAAAGAGATAAAATATGTAAAAAATAGTTTTACCTTTTATATTTAATTTTATATTTAATTTAAGTTTATATTTTAAATTGCTATCTGCTTACGTTAACATAAACTTGACATTGATGTAATTTTAAACTCATCTTTTTTGCGAGGATACATAAAATCTTCATAAAAAAATTTTTTTTATTAATAATGACTAGCCTTTAAATTTGATTTTGAAAACGATCAATTAAAGATTAAAACGTCTCATTAATAATCAGACAAGGAACAAAACTAATAGAGGTAAAGTAATGAAAAATAATCTGAAAATTATCTGAGTATCAATCATGTAATTTTCCCCTATGGCGAAATCGTGAAAAGTGAAAACTTTCGCGTGAACTGTTCGATCATGTAACTTTAAACTGCGGAAACGTGAAATTTTTCGTATGAACTTGTTAGCTATGAAATTTGTAAACGTGGAAATATAAGGAAATATGATGCTGTGATCCAGTAATACCTATATTGTCTTTTATATATATACGAGTATATCGTTTTATTGTATATATATATATACATATATATATATATACATATATATATATATATATATATAT
>NW_017304800.1:334388-339762 GCF_001594115.1 Trachymyrmex septentrionalis
TATATATATATATAAGAGTTGCCCACGTAAAGTGTTACAAGCTAATTAACTTTACAAATATTTGTTCTATCAAAAAGTTGTTCATAAGAAAGTTTCATATATTCGAGGGACCTTTCTAACTACGTAAACAAAAATCCACCGTCCCCTCTTGAAGAGGGGCAGGGGGATAACTTCAAAGTTTCAAATGGGACTCCCTAAAATGTTACATATTTGGATTCTAGGGGAAAAACAAGTAAACTTTGTCTGAAACAGTTCTTTGGAAAATACTCCTATTAAAAGTTATAAACATTTAAACTTTAATGTAAAGTGCATTGAAATTAATGATAATTTAAATAAGACTCGTAGTTTTTCTTTTTTATTTTATTTTATTAAATATTCGAACTGTTGACCATTAACATTTAAACACTTATTAATTCTTTTTACAAAACTTTGTCTAACTCTAAACAACATTTCTGTATTCACCTTAGTGTAAGCTGTACATATTTTTCGTTTTAAGTCTTCTTTCGTCATAAATGATTGAGATGTGACTTCCTTTTGGATATATCCCCATAAAAAATAGTCCAAAGATATCAGGTGAACGAGGGGGCCATTAAACAGGACCTCCCCGACCTACCCACTTACCCAACCTAAAATATTTCATTTAATTAGATACGCGTTGCTCTGGAAAAATGAGGAAGCACATCATCTTGATGAAACTACATGTCTTTTCTCATTAAATGGTAATTCTTCTATAAGTAAGGGAAGATGGTTCCTTAATAGATTACAATAGGATTTAATATTAAGTACCATTAAAAAAGTATAGGTATGAGCCAATTACGAAATTGCTAATTATTTCACATATTTAATGACCAACGATGTTGGAAATGAACCTCGCGCATCCAATGAGGATTCTCATATGACCAATAGTGCATATTATGTCTATCAAGGTATCCAGTATTGATAAATGTTGCTTCATCAGAAAAGAGAATATTTTGCAAAAATGAATCATTTATCATAGCATCACGCATCCACTCGCAAAATATATTACACGACATTCACAATCAATTTCCAAAAATTCCTGAGTCAAAATCAAAAGCTACGAATGAAATTTTTGTTTTTTTAAAATCTGCTGTATTGAAGACCAGCTCCAGACATGTTTGCTAATTCGCGTTGACTGATATGTGGATTTACTTCAACTGTTGCGAGAATATTAGCACTGTTATCATAATTAACTACTGGATTTACTTTTTGTCTTTTAATTGCACTTAATTGACCATGCGTAGGCAAACAATTTTCTAAACGAAGAAATGCCATATACGATTTTTGAATACTACGAGTATAACGTTCTAAAAATAATTGCGCTGCACGTCGATAATTTTTCTCACATTCTCTCAGAATTAATAACATATTAACTTCCACGTCAAAATAAGCTACGATTTTTTAACTTGATATAGCATGAAAACCAGCTCAAAACTAACTAAATACATAGTGGATCTGTATTTACATTTCCCGACAAATATGTGTATTTATATTTCTTTTGGTTAACATCAAGATCGTTTTCATTTTCATTGTATCGTGAACACAACTTTGTCAATGGAGTTCAATCATGAATAAAATAGCTAAAAGTTTAAATGTTCATAACTTTTGATAGGAGCATTTTCCAAAGAAATGTTTCAGACAAAGTTTACTTGTTTTTCCCCATAGAATTCAAATATGTAACATTTTACAGGAAGTTCCATTTGAAACTGTGAAGTTACACCCTGCCCTCTTTAAGGGGGGGGGGTGAATTTTTATGTGGTTAGAAAGACCCCTCAAATATATGAAACTTTTTGATAGAAATATTTTTAGAGTTATTAGCTTGTAACACTTTACGTGAGCCACCCTGTATATGTGTGTGTGTGTGTGTGTGTGTGTGTGTGTGTGTGCGCGCGCGCGCGCGCGCGTGCGTGCGTGTGTGTGTGTATTATATGAATTATTTTAGTAAGTGTGAGCAGCATTTGATATTGGAAAATAAAAACAATATTAAAATTTTAAAGATCTAGCGCAGAGTGTAAGAATTAATACTTACTATTTTGGTTTACTATATAAACACGGTTTAGTCTTATTTAAACTCTTAAATCAAACGTTTCCAGATTATTAGTACATATAATATTTATATATTATACATAAAGGTAAATGTTTTGGAATATTACTTTAGTTTATTAACGATCATTTGATATCAATTAATACGTGTACAAATAAAATATTATCTAAATTCCAGTAATTGTGTATGCAAACATAATGTATCGTAAAAATTAAATACACCTTTATTTACATGTGATATGATTTTACTTTTCACAAATCCTTCATACATGATCGCTCGGAAAAGTTAACGCGGAATCTGAATGAGCGGAATTGTGAAAAGTAAAATTTTTTGCTTGAAATTACATGATCGCTGTCCTGGAAACAAAACTGTCTTACTTAACTAAGGCTTGATTGTAGCATCAAATTATTAAAATTGATTATCAATTTAATTTACGATTACTAGAGTAGTTTTAATTGTGTTTATAGTTCAGAAAAACAATTCGGCGCGCAGTTCAAAATATGGTATATATGTAAGTATATAGTATAAATTAGCAATTCAAGATTAAATTATTTAAAGCGATGAAGATCCAGCTTTGATTGTAATAAGCATTTTAAATTTCTAGTATTGATTGTATTTCTCACATATACGATCTAAAATAAAGATTCTTAATATTGTTTATCTTATTTTAGTCTGAACAAATTTGAATGCTTTATTGAATGCTATTTAGAGAAGAGCTCAAGAGAAGAATTAATTTGGGGAATGCGTGCTTCTATTCGGTTAAGAAACTACTCGGTTCGCGGATATTGTCTAGGCGCTTAAAAATTAGAATTTACAGAACGATTATTTTACCGGTAGTCCTTTATGGCAGCGAAGCGTGGTCACTTACATTACAAGACGAGAAAAGATTTAGGGCTTTCGAAAATAAAGTACTTCGAAAAATCATCGGGGCAAAACGCGATGAGGAAACGGGCGAATGGAGAAAATTACACAACGCAGAATTACATGAATTATATAATAGTCCGGATATTATTAATGTCATAAAATCGCGTCGATTAAGATGGGCAGGTCACGCGGCGCGTATGGATGAGAATCGAATTGCATATAAAGTACTAATTGGTAAACGGATGGGAAAAGACCATTGGGTAGACCAAGACGTAGATGGGAAGATAATATTAGAATGGACCTTAACGAAATGGGGTACGAGGGTCACAAATGGAGGGATCTGGCTCAGGGACGGGAACAGTGGCGGGATTTGGTATTTGCGGCAATGAGCTTTCGAGTTCCTAACGCCTAATAATAATAATAATAATAATTGAATGCTATAAAGACGTTCTTTTAACATATAAATAATTAATATAGTCTACAAAATTGATTGAAAAGATTATGATAACACATATATGAGAACTTGTAGATAATTTAAGACGTGGATTTCTGAGCATCATAATCATATTATTAGGAACACAACAATAGCTAACTCTGTGATCTTAGATTATTGTAATCCTAGATAAGTTACAATCACGAACTTTACTGAGAGGTTTTTAGAGAAAAAACTAACCTCAGAAACTCTTTATATAAAAAGATAAAAGAATAGAATTTTAATTTACAGTCGGAAGCAAGATATTTACATTACGCATATGCATACATGTCAATATTAAATAAACTATAAACAAAGTTCTGTCTTGCTGCTACATTGTCGTTAACAATTGATCTTACTTATTATTGTGACTCTAATCGTTGTACGATTTCGCACAACCATTTCATTACATTTAATTTATTTGCAAGGTAAATGTCAAATTTTTTAAGTTTTTAACATTAGTTTTAATTAAATAATTAGTTTTAATAATTAATTTTATCTTGATTATCTAACGCTTTTATACTGTAATTCTCGACTCCTTCTTTGGAAAGTTCCTTATTTTATTTTTAAATCAATATAAATGTTTAAAGAAATGCAAATATGACTTATTCCAAGAATTTTATATTTTATATAATATATTAGGAGTATAAATAAGTTTCCGCCGTTTTTTAATCAAAAATTGGGCATTTATTGTGAAAGAATGGTACCTAATGTTTTATTCGAAGTATTGTCCATCGCTAGCCACTACTTTTTCCCATCTTTCTGGCAGCATACGGATACCGCGTCGGAAAAACGCTTCATCTTTTGAAGCTATCCACGAATCGACCCAATTTTTGGTATCTTCATATGATGTGAAGTGTTGCTCAGACAGGCCATGCGTCATCGATCGAAACAGGTAGTAATCAGAAGGAGCAATGTCTGGTGAATACGGCGGATGGGGTAAAACTTCCCAATTGAGTGTTTCCAAGTAGGTTTTGACCGGCGCCGCAACATGTGGACGAGCATTATCATGCAGAAGAATAACTTTGTCGTGTCTGGAGTAGTAGTGGGCGCGTTTTTCCTTGAGTGCTCGGCTCAATCTCATCAATTGTGTTCGGTAGAGAGCCCCAGTAATGGTTTCGTTCGGTTTGAGCAACTCATAATAAACGATACCTAGCTGATCCCACCAAATACACAACATGAGCTTTTTCCCATGAATGTTCGGCTTGGCTGTCGATGTTGAAGCATGGCCAGGTGGTCCCCATGATTTCTTCTTCTTTGGGTTATCGTAGTGGATCCATTTTTCATCACCAGTGACTACACGGTGCAAAAAACCCTTTCGTTTATGCCTGGCAAGCAGCATTTCACATGTGAAAAATCGGCGTTCAACGTTTCTCGGCTTCAGTTCATATGGAACCCAATTTCCTTGCTTTTGAATCATTCCCAACGATTTTAAGCGATGTGAAATTGCTGGTTGAGTCACTCCTAATGTAAGTGCAAGTGCTTCTTGCATTTGGCACGAATCTTCATCCAATAATGCTTCCAATTCCGCGTTTTCGTACACTTTCGGCCTTCCGCTACGTTCTTTGTCTTCGACTTTGTTCTTTGTTTTCTTTGTCAAATTCATCGTTCTTAAACTTTTGAAATCACTCACGGCAACTTCTCTCACTTAAGGCAGTCCATATGCACTTAAGCACCATATGCTTCTACAAGCAATCGATGCGCCTCAGCTGCAGATTTCTTCAAATTAAAGAAGTAAATCAAAAGCTCCCGCAAATGATGCTTATTCGGCTCAAAACTCAACATTTTCGCACGAAAAAGGTATAAGATGCTGATGCAAAATCGCTAATATTTCAAGGTTATGTTCTTGCCAGATGTCCAACCTTACGATATGACGTTTTACAGCTGACAATTTTAACTATAACATACTGATAGCGCCATTGTTTGTCAAACGGCGGAAACTTATTTATACTCCCAATATATATTTATTGGGTGGA
>NW_017304800.1:339862-349477 GCF_001594115.1 Trachymyrmex septentrionalis
TTTATATATAATAAAATATTAAACAAGATCAGAGATCGAATCAAAGATGATTGATAAAAATTTAAATGATTATTCAATTGACATACAATATATTAAATATAAAAAATTATAAAAATTAAGTAAGTACGTTCGGGACCACCGGTCCTTCTTCAGCTAGACGTTAGATGATGGAATATTAATTTGACATAATTAAGTAAAACATTTTTTTAAGATGGATTGTTGTAATATAGATAAACAATCAAAGTTCGCAATGAAGTAACCTTATATTATAAACGGTGAAACGTTGATATAGTGTGAAGTTAATCATCTCAAAGAAGGTGTAGACAGAAATTGTAATGATTACAAAAAACAGTTATAATGTCAACACAAATGATACTTAGATTTGAATGTAAGAATGTTCTGTAGGATAAACAGTAAGAACTCTACGTATATTTATTTGTATTTATTGGTATTCGAACAAACTCTAATAAAATAAAATAAGATTTGTCTAGACTTTCTGTGCTTTTTTGTAATTTAATTCCCACGGTTTGTTCTTTGATATATAACATTTCTAAAATTCTTCTTTTATTGTAATTTCACAACAATAATAAGTACAAGGACTCCTCAAATTTTAAATAAAAATGTAAAAAAGGGTTGTCATAATCAGCTCAGTTAACAGTGCGAACTATATAGGGTGTTCTCGGGTTAAACCGTCAAACTTAACATATAAACTCAGGACTTCAAAACAAACAAACTTTCTTCTGGACGTATACTCATAAACGTTTCGTTCAAGAAACATTTACTTCTGAAATTATTAACTGTAGAAATGAATAATTGAAATATCTCTTGTTTTGATTTTTAAATTCGAAGATCATTGATAGGTTTTCATTCGCAAAACTCGTAGTTCATAGCTATTAGTTCGTTGAATTCTTTTGTAGAATAAACTTATAATCATGCCTCGTGCGTATTCTTATAGTGAATATACGAGCAAATAATAAGTTCTTAGAAAATCTGTTAGAGGGCACTCGCAGTGTCATGTCACATTACTTTTTGACAAGTAGCATCTTTCAGCTGATTACTGTCAAATTTTGAGCGGAATTCATCGCGTGGTTTTATTTCTGTAGATGATTAAAGCGAACAACCTTCGTATTTTTTGAAAAATGGAAAAAAACGAGTTTCATGAAGTGATCAAATATCTACATACGAAAGGTTTAATGCCGAAAGAAATAGTTCGTTCAAAGCCGAGTTGAATAATGTTCATAGCACATCTGCATCAGCGTTTGCGACTGTATACAATTGAGTGAATGAATTTAAACGTGGTACATCCACATGTGATGCATCTCGTTCGGGACGTCTAATTGAGGCTGCTACACCAGAAATCATTGATAAAGTCCACGATATTATTTTGACTAATCGACCAGTGAAAGTGCGCGAGCTTGTTGAAACCACAGGCATATCACATGGCACAGTGATTTCAATTTTGTAGGAACAATTGGGTATGAAAAAGCTATCGGCAAGATGAGTGCCGCGTTTGCTCACTGTGGACCATAAGCGCGACCGTGTGACGATTTCAAAACAATATTTCGAGAGGTTTCAACGTAATCCAGATGAATTTCTGCATCGATTCGTTACTGTGGAAGAAATATGGATCCATTACTTCACACCCGAGACGAAGGAACAGTCAAAACAATGGACTTCACCGGGTGAAAGCTCCGAAAAAGATGAAAATTGTGAAGTCGGCCGGAAAGGTGATGGCCATAGTTTTTTGAGATGCACGCGGTATAATTTATATCGATTACCTTCCGTCGAAGCAAACGATCAATGGCGATTACTACGTAGCCTTATTGGATCGTTTCAACATTTTAAAGAAAAAACGTCCCCATTTGGCGAAGAAGAAAGCGCTCTTTCATTAAGACAATGCACGGGTTCACACGTACCTGGTACCGATGACCAAATTTAACGAATTCCGCTACGAATTGCTTCCCCATCCAGGATATTCGTCAGATTCAGCCCCCTATGACTATTTCCTGTTTTCAAACCTGAAGAAATGGTTCGGAGGAAAGAAATTCACCACCGGAGAGCAGCTCATCGTCGAAACAGAGGCTTATTTTGAAGGGTTGGACAAATCATATTATTCGGACGACTTGAAAAAGTTGGAGATTTGTTGAATCAAGTGTATCGAGTTGATAGGAGATTATGTTGAGAAATAAAAATAAATCGATAAAAAAAAATGTGTTTACTATGTTTTTCTAAAAACTTATTGACTTGCCCTCGTACTAATATAGGGTGGGCCATCTATTGGTACGTTTTTAAAAATGCGATTAAATGAGCATACATTGATATTTTTTATTAATTTTTTTTTTGTTGTGAAGCTAAAAGTATCCGCGTTAAAACAAAAAAAAAATTAATAAAAAATATCAATGTATGCTCATTTGATCGCATTTTTAAAAACGTACCAATAGATGGCCCACCCTGTAAAAACGTACCAATAGATGGCCCACCCTATATGTTATGCTTAATATGGGTTTTGTGACGGAAATGTTGCTCGTCGTGAATCGCCAGGCGATTTCTGAACAGAAGATTGCTGGATAAATCAGTATTGTCTTTAACATTTCAACGACTGAAGGAAACTGGATTATTTAATATGGTTCTTCGGGTTAATGGTGTTTTGCTTCATAGCAAAATAAAAGAAAAATAATTATCATATTATAGCATTTTAATCAAACTTCATTAACAAGTACTTGAAGATCTGGTTCTGCGTCAATTTCACCCACAGTTATATGGAAAATACTTTTAGCCGGTGGACGTGGGTTTTAATTTTTTATTTAGTATATTAGTTTTTTTCGAGGAGTAATTTTGGATAGAGAATTAAAGTTGTCATTACTCAGGTTGTAATAACAAGATCTTCTCAATAAGAATACCCTTAAAGAATAACTAAATACCGGAAAAGACATTAAAAATGTAAAAAAAGAGGTCAAGCATATTTTGCAGAAAAAAGATATCAAAGATATTGCCATAAAAAAAAAGTAAAATCAAAATAAAATATTTCAAGTATCTCTATTTAAAAAGTCTCATGGAACACAGTCCTCTAAGCAGCATCTTGAAGGCATCCTTACAATGTAGGCGTCCTTTGGATACCTTTAAGACAGTGTTGTATGGAATAATTTCTCATAATTATAATATACTACACAAAGTATAAGGATGACATTTGAAGTGATACTTAACAACATATTAAAACGAGAGAATGAAATGCAATAGAGAGGCGCTAAAACTGAAAAGGGACTTTTACATCGATAATAATAGAAAATTAATAAAATAGGGATAAAAAATCGAAAATGAGAAAGATCTTCAGCAACAGCATACTTGACGCGCCCGTATTGTTCGTAATTCGATTCATGCAAATACGTATAATTCGATAAATATTTTATTATAATTATAAATTATTTTTCGCAAATTAAAGAAGTTTTATATATATTCAAGTTATTATTTTAGTATTGATATTTTATATTCAACAAATGATGCACATACAAATATTTTGCTATGAGATAAAAAAAAATGTTTAATACTTTTTAATATTATACTATTATATATTATTAACTCTTAAATTTTTTTAATGTAGTAATAGACTTTGAAATTTATTATAGTAATATTAGCAGTTGTTGTTTGAAATAATGTTATTGTCTTTGATTAGATTATACTTGATTCTCATGAAAATAGTATTGAGAATACAAGTATTTGAGTTCAGCGCGTTTCTGTACTCGAGTGTACAGACCAATACTTTTATGCGTGACTGTACTGTACTCGACTCAAGCGCGGCTCGGAAAACTTCGACTCTCATCGTAATTAACCGATATCCGTTTAAGTGATCTCTCTCGCAGTCTCTGCTTGAATTCCGAAATGAGAGGACAGCACGCTCGCGGATTATAAAATTTACTTTTCAATAAATTACGTTCATTTATAAGTTTCTACTTAATTACTGGCTCAACCCATCCAACCACGCTCTGCTAACAAGAAGTCTTATCAGGTTATGGGCCCAGTTAACGGTCAACTAAACTGCGTGAGTGTTGAGCGAATCTTCGGCGAGTATCACGTGGCGCAAAACGGAAGTTGGCCATTGTTCAAGTGCTGAAAGTTAACGTGTCGGAAGCGTGCAAGTTGAAAAACTCAAATCCGCGATGTCAGTCGGCATCTCCGTAAAAAGCATAAAGCCATTCGACGGTACGAATTTCCAGGGCTGGAAAGCTCAAGTAAATGCGTTATTCGTAATGAACGACGTTCTTGATGTCGTTGATGGCACAAGAGCAGAGCCTGCCGAGGGAGAAGGACAAGCGGCCGAGGTGAAGAGAAACGTGAAAGACGATGCAACGGCGAGATTTATAATCCTGTCGAATCTCGACGAGACTCAACAAGTGTGTGTGCTCTCGTGTACTTCCGCAAAAGAAATGTGGGACAAACTATGTTTGATTCATGAACAAAAGACAGTGACAAACAAGCTGGGTCTGCTGCAGAAATTTCATGCTTATCGGATGAGCGAATCGGACACGGCGACTCAGCACGTAGCCAGGGTGACAAACATGGCGTGTCAACTTAAGGACATCGGAGAGAACGTATCGGACGCCACAATTATAGCGAAAATTCTCTCAAGCTTGACTACAAAGTTCAGTACATTGCAGGTCGCCTGGGACAGTGTGGACCCAGAACGACAGACTCTCGATAATCTACAAGAAAGGCTGATCAGAGAGGATACCAGGCTCAACGGTGACGAAGAGAAGTCGGAAGCACTGACCGCGACAGCCAAAAATCGAAGCACCAAAGAAACAAAAGGTGCTAAGAACAAAAAACCCGAAAATAAAAAGGAAACGAAGGAAGTGCAGTGCTACAAATGTCAAGAGATGGGACATATCGCGAGACAATGTCGAAACAAGCGGAAGCTACGAGATGACGGCAACAAACCTCGTGACTGCGCATTTGTAGTCGAATCAGGTAAAAGTTCGGACAAATCGATCTTGAAAAGCGCGGGAAACGCAAGTAAGCTCTGGACACAAAGTCACATAATGACGGCCGATCCAAGCGATGTCTGGCTGATCGACAGCGGTGCATCGAGGCACCTAACTTACCGACGCGACTGGTTGACTGACTACAAAACAGATGGTACTGGCGCAACGATATCACTCGGTGATAATCAAATCTGCAATGTCGCCGGCGAAGGCACGGTGCGAATCAAAAGGCTCATCGACGGTGTTTGGCAAGACGCACGAATTGAAAAAGTGTTACACGTGCCGAAATTGCGCAAAAATTTATTCTCGGTCGGAATGTGCACAAAGAAAGGATTCGGCGTGCAATTCAAAAATAATTACGCCGAAGTTGTGCGTGATGGCAAGGTGCTCGCGATAGGTGCAAAGCAAGGCAACGACGTGTATCGCATGATCTTCAAGGTCACGAAACAAGGGAGCGTCGAAGAAGCGAACATAGCTACAACAAACTTAACCGTGTGGCATGAACGACTAGGACACGTCGGAAAGCGCGCGATTCGCGAATTAGCGAAAAAAGGACTTGTAAGTGGAGTATCGTTTACGGACAAAAATGACGTTTTCTGTGAACCGTGTCAAATGGGGAAATTGCACAGACTGCCATTCAATAAGAAAGTGGAGCGAAACACGAAAATTAAACCCGGAGAAAAAATTCACTCTGATGTCTGCGGGCCGATGTCAACGAACTCTGTGGGTGGATCAAGATACTTTCTAACCTTCAAGGACGAAGCGACCGGATACCGACACGTATACTTTATGAAGAAGAAATCCGAGGTTCACCTGAAATTCAAAATTTTTGAAAAAATGATAGAGAACAAATTCGGTCGAAAAATAAAAACGCTTCGTTCGGATAATGGTCGGGAATTCCTTAACAAAGAAATGAACGAATATCTCGAGAAATGTGGAATCCATCAGGAGAAAACGGCACCGTACAATCCGGAGCAAAACGGGAGAGCCGAACGCGACAATCGGACGATAGTCGAAAGTGCGCGAACGATGTTAATCGCGAAGAGTCTACCACTGACTCTATGGGCAGAAGCGGTAAATTGTGCAGTATACGTTCTTAATCGAACCGTGTGGACGACTGGTACAGTAACACCGTACGAAGCGTGGACTGGGAAAGTCCCAAATCTGAAGCATCTTCGAATCTTCGGCTCAGACGCGTACGTGCACACTCCCAAACAGTTTACGCAGAAATTCGATGCTCGAGCGAGTAAACAGATCTTCGTTGGTTACACGGAAGAATCGACGAATTACCGAGTATACAATCCGAAAACGAAAAGGGTCAGTGTAGCTCGCAATGTCATATTTAATGAGAAAGTCGGCAAACCTCTGGCGGAAACGAATCCAATGGAGGAAGAAAATGAAATAATACTTCCACTACCAAAAGCCGAGAACGAAGAAGAGAACGGGGGCATCGGCCAAGAACAAGCAGAAGTGGAAAACGAACAAGAGGCCTGCGAACAAGAGGATACGTCGGACCTGGAAAATCAAAGAGCTCTAAGAAATCGCTCGACAATTCAAGTACCGAGTAGGTACCGGCATGATGCATATGTGGCCGAGTACATCGTACCACAAACATATGAAGAAGCGAAGAATAGCACCGAAGCCGCGCAGTGGGCGAGTGCTATTCAAGACGAACTTCAAGCTCACGAAGAAAGTAGCACTTGGAAACTCGAAAAAAGGACGCCGGAAATGAAGCTAATCGACTCGAAATGGGTTTTTCGGGTGAAAAAAGATGCCGACGGGAAGCTGCATCGATTCAAGGCACGGTTGTGTGCGAGAGGCTTCATGCAAAGAAGGGGGATCGACTTCAACGAAACATTCTCTCCAGTTGTAAGGTACGATTCGTTGAGAATACTGCTAGCAATAATCACCTCGAAAAATCTTGAAGTAATGCAGTTTGACGTCCAAACCGCATTCTTGTACGGAAAATTGGAAGAGACAATCTTCATGCAAATTCCGGAAGGATTGAAGATAGAAGAAGATCCAAGAAATGTCGTGTGCAAGCTCCAAAGGTCCCTCTACGGTCTAAAGCAGGCTCCAAGGTGTTGGAACCTGAGGTTCACAAGTTTTCTGAGTGAGTTCAATCTAAAAGAGTGCGATGCGGATAAGTGCGTGTTTACCGGGAAATACAAAAACGACGAAGTGTATCTGGCGCTGTTCGTCGATGATGGGCTAGTAGCCTCAAAAAACGTAGAGACGCTTAAGAAAATAATTCAACGACTGAGCGAAACGTTTAAAATAACGGTCGAGGATTCAAATGTTTTCGTCGGGTTGCAAATCGAACGCGATAAAAGAAATAAACGGCTAATTATTCATCAGAGCGAATACACGCGGAAAATAATTGAAAAGTTCGGAATGGCGGAAGCGAAACCAGCAAATGTGCCAGCAGATCCGCACGCAGCACTATCTCCTAGCGAGGAGAACGACGAAAAATCCAGCAGTGTGCCGTATCGCGAAGCAGTCGGGTCGCTAGTCTTTTTAGCTGCTGTATCGAGACCGGACATCGCGTTCGCGGTAAACTCCGTGAGCAAGTATTTGAGCAATCATAATGCTGCGCACTGGCGAGCAGTAAAGCGAATATTCGCGTATCTAAAAAGCACAATCGACTACGGTATCGAATACTCAAGCGGCGGCAGCAATGTAGAATTGATAGGTTTCTCAGACGCCGATTACGCCGGAGATATCGAGACGCGAAGATCCACGACAGGATACGTTTTCTGTCTCGCAAACGGAGCTGTCACGTGGTCGTCGCAGCGGCAACGACTGGTGACGTTAAGTACCACGGAAGCCGAATACGTGGCAGCATCAACAGCAACACGAGAAGCGATTTGGATTAGGAAGTTGTTATCCGACATCGGATATCCTTGCGACAAAGAAACAACTCTATACGTCGATAACCAAAGTGCAATTCAGTTAGTCAGGAACCCGGTATTTCATAAAAGAACGAAACATATCGACATCCATTTTCACTTCGTTCGCGAAAAAGTAAATGAGAAGGAGATTATAGTCGAGTACGTTCCGTCCGAAAATCAACGCGCGGACATATTCACAAAGGCGTTGCCGCGAGATCGTTTCAAAAGCATATGTAATAAGTTAAACATTATAACGATTCACGAGAAACGCTTGAACGGCGGCAGTATTGAGAATACAAGTATTTGAGTTCAGCGCGTTTCTGTACTCGAGTGTACAGACCAATACTTTTATGCGTGACTGTACTGTACTCGACTCAAGCGCGGCTCGGAAAACTTCGATTCTCATCGTAATTAACCGATATCCGTTTAAGTGATCTCTCTCGCAGTCTCTGCTTGAATTCCGAAATGAGAGGACAGCACGCTCGCGGATTATAAAATTTACTTTTCAATAAATTACGTTCATTTATAAGTTTCTACTTAATTACTGGCTCAACCCATCCAACCACGCTCTGCTAACAAGAAGTCTTATCAAATAGAAATCTGAATATCATATTTTTTATTTAATAACAATTTTTCGAAATAATGCATTCATTTGCGGATTAGAAACTTTATTACCAAATAGATTTAAAAGCGAATTATACGTAAAATTTGGACTTATATATATTTCTAACATATTTCGAAATTACATTGTCTATGTGCTAATGTCCTTTCATAAGTAGAATGAATTAAAATGAATTATATAATACTATAACATTAATTTTAATTATCTATGTGATATCTATGTACTATATATATATATATATATATATATATATATATATATTGACAAATCGAGATGCAAACGACTGTTGTAGCAATTTTTATTTTAAATTATGATTATAAACAATACGTTTATGTCAAGTATGTTGCTGCTGGAGATCTTGCTCATTTTCGATTTTTTATCTCTACAATTTTCTACTTGTTATCGATGTAAAAGTCCCTTTTCAGTTTCTGTGTCTTTCATTATGCTATCTGTTGCATTTTGTTCTCTCGTTGTAATATGTTGTTAAGTATGTGTTGTTAAATATGAGATAGGTTGCTTTTGCCTACAAATCGATTACCTACATGTACCTTTGCACACAAATAAAAATTTTAGTAACGGAGTAACTTTTGCCTACATGTACTATTGCTTACATGTATTATTGCCTATAGCTCGATTGCCTACAAGTATTTTTATGCACAAATACAAATTTTAGAAACGGAGTTACTTTTGCCTACATGTATTATTGCCTACAGCTCTATTGCCTACATGCACTTTTGAGCACAAGTAAAAATTTAAAAAACGAAGTCACATTTGCTTACATATATTATGGCCTACAAGTATTTTTGGGCACAAATAAAGATTTTAGAAACAGAGTTACTTTTGCCTACATGTTAATGCTCATATGTATTATTGTCTACAGCTCGATTGCCTACAAGCACTTTTACGCACAAATAAAAATTTACATATACGGTATACGAATTGTAGCGTCAGAAATGAGAAATCACATTTTTTTCTAGGAAAATGTGTCGAACTAAAACATTTTTTTTGTAATTTTTTATTTATTCTCTAGGAACAAAAATATATATAATAGCTAATTTTTAAGTGAAAAATTTATATATATATATATATATATATATATATATGTATATACTCGTATATATAATAC
>NW_017304800.1:349786-352676 GCF_001594115.1 Trachymyrmex septentrionalis
AAATTCAGCCATGGTTTTAGAAATTACAAAAATAAAAACATTAGAACAGATCTTTTAATTACAGCGATAAATAAACTTGGAACAAATGATTAGAACTTAGGAGATAGTTCATAATTATGTAATTCTTTTTAGTTTATTATAGACTACCGCCTAAATTTTAATTATTTGAAAAAATCATATTTTTTTTAAATAAAAAACATACTACTATTATTTTATAGAAAAAAAAACAATCTATGAGCTTATAAAATAACGAGATAGTTCCTGCGAGGTTTACAACAGAAGAGTAGTGATTATAAAACTTTAAATTGTACAAAATTCGCAGTCGAATGAGAAGAACAATTGATTATATATGGGGTGCTTTCAATTTGATGACACAAGTTGATACAAATCGACACAAGCGTTGTTCTATCCTTCTTGACATTCAGAGAGTGATAAAGATAGAACGACACAATGTTGACTTATGTCATAAATGAAAAACATCCATTTATGACTATTTGATTTCTTAGGTCGGAATCAAACTACGCATTAAAGATGGAGAAGATTGAAAATTAAAATTTGAGGACAAAGGAATTTTAGCTCCTATTGTTTTGATTGGTCAAATTTCAATCTTGCAATCTTCAATCTCAATATTCAATGCGTAGTCTGATTCCGGCTTTAAGGTGTATCCTCATCAACTTTCATAACCACAAAAATTACATATTTCAAAAAAAAATTGTCCAGCCATATTTTACACATCTTTATAACTCCGGATCTACAATAAGTGTTTTAAGCCTTAAGTCATAAGAAATTATCCAATTACAGTTGAATTCGAGGAGAATAATCGACTGTGATTTGCTCATTTCTTGTGGCTTAAGGTTTAAAACTCTATTGTAGATCCGGGGTAAAGCTTTTACATTAGACGCAAGCCGATAGCAAATTGGTTGCGACAGTCAATCTGAAGTGTTGATTTTAAAATGCAAACTTCAGATCGGCTGTAAATTTGTGGCTTACGTCTAAGAGCCGGTTTATAATAGATCGTAACCGGCCGGTGCCGTAAAAGTTTAAAGATAAAAAATCTGTACTACTCTGTTTATAATTGCCGGCAAAAATCTGTTGATTTTGACCATAACCAGAAAGTTGACTCAACTTTATCTTTATCGGCCTATGGCCACGGAAAAATACGGAAAAAGTACGAAACCAATTTTTACGATACCGGCCTAAGTTAACAATTACGGCTTATTATAAACCGGCTCTAATGTAGAATGAGCTTAACAGAAATGCAACTGAATAATTTTCTTCATGCATACGTTTATGCAGCTATATATGCAAATTTGTGTGGATATATGATAAGGGCCATATTAATACCTATATCAGACTATGAATTGACGATTACGACAGTTGCTCGGTTCTACTTCAACCAATCACGATGTAGCGAGTCCATCACAAAAGCTAAAACAGAGCCAGACAATCGTCAATTGTAATTGTCAACCCATAGTTTAATAGCATTTTCGAGTGGAATGGGTTTCAACGACCCGTTCGGTTAACCCGCAATATGTTTGACCCGAAAGTATACCGTCTTATAAAGTATTTTTTAAGCATTAAGCCGTAAGAAATTGACCAATTAAGCGGAGAACACAGATTCTTGCATAACGCATAAGGCATAAGAAAATTTAACCAATCAGATTTCTTTATTTCATGGGAAGGAAGGACATGAAGGACTTTGATTGGTCTATTTTCTTATGCATTATGTGTTGTGCGTCTGTGCTCCCCGCTTTACAGTCGAATGCGAAGAGAATAATTGACTATGATTTGTCAATTCCTTATGACTTAAGGCTTACAACTCTATTGTAGATCCGACCTAATGCATAGTGCATAAGGGAATCAACCAATTAAAATTTTTCTTATCTATGGAATGAGAGGAAAGAAAAGATTCGGATTAGTTGATTCGTTTATATCCTATGCATTATGCGTTAGGCAAAATCTGTGCTGCGGCCTTATACCCTACGTCTTAAGATAAACATAGAAGTAGAAGTAAGCAGCACGCAGTAAGCAGTAATGCCTAATTCTCACTGGACGCAGCAAGTATCGGAGCAGCAACCAATCAGTGAGGCGATATTTACAATGGCGTAAACAATATCGCCATGCCGATTGGGTGCGCTAATATCGCCTTGCCTAGCTGCTCCGCTGACGCTTTCTGCGTCCAATGTAAATTAGGCATAAGACGTACAAAGTAGGCAATTAACATTGCCAGTATATCTATACATATGAAAGATGGCGATCTTACGTCTTACTGCTTACTTCTACTTCTATTTGCGTTCATCTTTAAAGCCATGGCATACACCTTCCGTAACAGTACGATATATCGTAAGAATCAGCATACGACATAACGTAGGAATCAGCCAATTAGAATTAAGAGTTCAAAAGAATTCTCGACTGTGATTGATTGATTTTTACAGTATGTCTTATGGTTACTGCATAGATATATGATAGACCCAACATTAGCTATATATATCTGAGTTCGGCAGAACGGTGCGAGGGGCAAAATATCGGGGCAATCTATCCTTCTCTGTGCGCGCATCTTGACAATAAACATACTTTGGTAATACTCAAGAATTCTACCTTCTTCATCGATTTTGACGAAATTAGGCTCATTCGATGCGTTTTTGCACGAAATGAACGAATGTAGCAGAAATCACTTTTGCTCTGCCCTGTAAACCGAGATATTAATTGTTGAAGTTAATGACTATTCAGGGCACCTATCATGGAACAAAGTCGGAATAGATTCCGATCGGATTTATTCCGTTTTCCCCAGAAAACACAATAGAAATCTGAAGATTTCTTCAGAACACAACAGAAAATCAATAGAATAATTGAATAATTCCATGGTTAGGAAATCTGTCACATCAATGAC
>NW_017304800.1:352776-363390 GCF_001594115.1 Trachymyrmex septentrionalis
AGAGAATAATTGAATAATTCCATGGTTAGGAAATCTGTCACATCAATGACAAAGAGACATGAGAACATACAAGTGAGGCTAGAATAAATATTTTCTACTCTAATTTCATCAAAATCGATGAGGAAGGTAGAATTCTTGAGTATTACCCTTACTTTTATATCTTATTTTATTCTTTTCGGTAACATAAATGTCAAGATGTGCGCGCAAAGAAGAATAGGTTGCCCCGATATTTTGCCTCTTGCACCTTTTTCCCAAACTCAGTATATACTATAGAAAAATATATGGGTGCTGAATCTATCTTGTATGTCTATGGATTACTGTTACTCCGGATCTACAATAAGATTTTAAGCCTTAAGCCATAAAAAATGGGTGAATCACAGTCGATTATTCTCCTCGAATTCAACTGTAATTGGTCAACTTCTTACGGCTTAAGGCTTAAATCACCTATTGTAAATCCGGACTTAGACCGAAATCAGATTGAAGATTGAGATTGAAGATTGGAAGACTAAAATTTTACCAATCAAAACAATAGCTATTCTTTTGTTCTCATTGGTCAAATTTTAACCTTCAATGCGTAATCTGCTTCCGGCCCTATGGAAGGTGTGTGTCATGACTTTTAGGTTTTTCTATGTGCTATGGCCTTTATGTCTTAAGCTGGAAACACAATAAAAAGCACAGACAATAAGAACAGGAAATAACAAATTTCAATCTATTAGAAACCGTGCAAATTAGAATTAGATCCTTCAGTCCGTATCAGACTACCGACTGTGTAGACCGATTCTACTGTCAACTCTTGACTTGCCGATAAATAATGAACTAATCATAATAAGATTGATTTAATGTGACTATTATTGGTTGTCGATCAGAGTTAGGGTAGTCGGGTTGGCCTGAAGAGTTGGACTGCGTTCAGGTACTTACGCTCAGATAACTCTAAGCTATACGTTACGTATAGCAAAAATGCATTCTAGAGTTATCTAGGCCATGGTATAAAGACAAGAGTATGCTCATGATAGTTTCACGCGCATGATAGCCAGATAATCAATCAGAAACTGGAACTAGATTACGTCATTAAGCGGCAAATTCCAAATGCATTTGCTTAGTATAGTCCCTTTTTCTTACCATTTTTCGATAAGAATTATTGCAGGCTTTTATTGTACAAACTACCATTTAAAAAAAAAACTACAATTCTTGCTCAATATTTATCAAAGAATATCACAGACTTCGAGCATATAGACTCTAAAATTGCAGATAATAAATACAACAGACGGCAATCATATTTCATTGAACACTCCGAAAGTTTCCGAAAGCATCCGAAAATAGCCGAATATGACGTAAACTAGTTGCGTAGTAAGGTTCGAATGGATGAGCATACCTTTGTCTTTATTCCATGATCTAGACGTAATTCCTGAACGCAGCCCTGGCAGTTTGATACGGGCTTTAAATATATGTCTAGATATACAGGGTGTCCCAGAATGACCGCCAAATATTTCGTGTGCTCGTAGATCGGACTAAACGAAGTTAAAAAATCCTTTACACTTTGCAATTTTCATAATATTAGGTTGTTCAGAAAGTAATTTCGTTTTTTCTTATGAAAATGAAAGACGATTTTCAATCAGACACGTTTCAAATGATCATGAACGGTCGAATTCGATAAATTTAATCTCTCAGCGATCTCACGAGTTGTTATTCGCCGGTTTGCATCAATTAATGCCTTTATTATGTCTTCATCAGCTTCAACTGACCTTCCAGAACGTGGTGCATCTTCAACATCAAAATTGCCGGATCGAAATTTTGCAAACTAGTTTTGGCACTGGCGTTCTGTCAATACATACATGTTCTGTCTTCTCCATACACATCGAATAATTTTTTTCTTGCTTGCAGCATTTTTACCTTTTCGATAGTAAAAAAGTAAAACATGCCAAAAATGCTGCTTTTCACTTTTCATATTTGATAGGACACCAACCAAAAACTACTGCGTAGAATCAATCGAACTTTTTTCACAAGCAAGCCTTGCTATATCAGCTGTCAAAATATATAATGATTATGCGGCTTAAGTGTGAAGTTGGCTGTGAAAAAATACAATTAAGTCCTCTGTTGGGAAAAACGAAATTACTTTCCGAACAACCCAAGTTAGTTAACAAGATACGAGGGTGAATCAAATATTAACCGGAATTCTTTTTTAATATTTATTTATTTATAAAACAATACAAAAATACTGTTGATTATTTTTCTACATAGTCTCCTTCACGCTCTACACATTTTTCCCAGCGGTTTAGAAGCTTGTTAATTCCTTGCTCGTAGAAACTTTGAAGTTGAGTCACCAACCAATTGCGCACGAATTCCTCAACATCTTGATCGTTGTCAAATCGCAATCCTCCAAGAGCATCTTTCTCGTCCACTCTTAAACTTTTTGGCCCAATCAAACACTTGAGTTTTAGACAGAGTATCATCCCCATACTGAACCTTCAATCGAGTCAAAATTTCGCACGGTTTAACGCCTTCCTTAGTTAAAAACTTTATTATAACCCGTTGTGCAACGGACGCTGGAACCTGTTGCTCACTCATAGCTGTACTGGCGAATTGACTGAGTCAAACAGCTCACCAAGCGTTTTCCCCACTCTTGATACACTACAAGAACCTACACTGTGAGAGCGCTCGTGGTTGGCTAAGAAAAGTATTTGTAAAATTCCGGTTTATATTTGATCCACCCTCGTATTAATTATTAAAAATCGTCGAATATTGGTTTTCAATAACTTTTTACTCTAATTATTATCAAAATTATTGTAAACTAATATTCGGTGACTTTTAGTAATTAATATCTTGTTAATATTGCGATTGTTGTTAAAATTGCAAAATAGTACGACTCAGTTTAATCCGCTCTATCAATACAATAGCTTTGCACTAACAAAACATGTTAAATGATCATTAATTATCTAAATCAGAACACTTTCGCTCTGAATGCATTAAAATTATGACAAAAACAGCATATAATTTTCTTAACAAATAAAAAAACAGTAATAAACGATTTATTAAGATATGTAAATACATAAGGCTAGGTTCACAACTTTGCTATAAGAGGCTAAGTCGTAAAGCCGTAAGAAATTAACCAATCACAGTCGATTATTTTTATCATCATTAAACTGTGATTAATCAGTTTCTTAACCCCGGATCTACAATAAAATTTTAAGCTTTAAGTCATAAGAAATGGGCGAATCACAATCGATTATTCTCCTCGAATTGATCAATTTCTTACGACTAAGGCTTAAACATCTATTATAAATTTGGACTAAGGTTTTACGGCTTACGACCTCATAAAGCAAAGTTGTGGATCGAGCAATAAGTAAGAATTTACAACTTGTAACGGTCGAAGCTAGATCTTAGATGCTTATACAATTTCTATGTAAATTTCTAATATACTAATAAAATGGATAAATATATTAAAGTATAAAAGGATATTTGTCCCCCTACATCTAAGAGCAATGTAGTCTATAAGATATCGTGCAATAATTGTGATGCGTCGTACGTTGGACAGACGGGCAGACAATTAAAAACCAGAATTACAGAACATTATAATCATATTAGATATAATACTTCTATCCGTTTTGTCATAACGGTGCACAGGCTACAGTATGATCATGATTTCCAACGGGATAATGTTAAAATTTTAGATGAAGAGCCTTGCTATAGGAAACGCTTAATTTCCGAGATGCTCAATATTAAGAAGCAGAAAAATAGTTTGAATTTACAAACTGACACCGAAGGTCTCCATAAGGCATATATATCTATTGTAAATAAAGTTTGACTTCTCGATATTGATATTCCGTCTCTTCTCTCAGTCCGTGGTGATTCGCAGCAGCGTACATAATAATCGACATAATGTCCGTCTTACACATCTGAGTTCCATGTTCTTTATATATTCTAAAATTTTTTTTATTCTTATATGGACACACTTGTTTAAATATTTTACACATAAATTTTGGTGAGTTTTTCTAATTAGATTTCCGGTACGTTAATTTATTTGCGTGTATTTTTTTGTAAGAAGTCTTTTTATCTTTTTTATAAACTATAGAGCTTTTCGAAGATATTTGAAATACATTTGGTTGTTCAATCGTACGGAAATAATGTCGAGTTCTACATCAAGACACCCGAACTGCGAATGTAATGAATATGCGAACATTTGGGATAATTGATTTTGTACTACGATTTTTTTGATATGTTAATATCTGAAGAGGGCTCAATCCGATAGTCGAAACTTGTAACTTATTTGTATTTAAACTAAGTTTTTATTTATTTTTTATTTTTTATTATATATTTTCTTTAATTTTACTTTTCTTTATTTGTAATTTATTCTTTTGATTTGTATGACTTTTTTGAAGAAATATGTTGACTCTTACTTTGCCCTTTATTTATTCTTATTTACTTTGTATAGGAAGAGTCCTTCAATTTCTTATATGTTTATAATATACTAAATATATAATAGTCATTTGAACAGCGCACTAAATTGGTTTTCTGAATTTATAAACGCAATTAAACTATTATAGTGTCACACAAATTAAATTGACAAACAATTTAATAATTTGATGCTCAGTCATTCTATTAAAAAGATATGTTAATATGCTGAAAAATTAATTCGGTACGCAGTTTCAATGATTACATATGTAATATATGAATTCTCATAGAAATTATATCTAAGATTCAGCTTCGACTATTATATGATCTAAATTCTTACTTGTTGTGAAAACTAAATTTGTCATTTTAATCATCGAATAAATATTTATTAATGTAATTTTAATTAATAAGAAATTATTAGATTAATCGAAAAGTTCCGTCCATCTAGCGGCGAGTAGTTCTAGCTAGAATTGTCGATAACTCTAATATCTAAACCAAGCTTAATTTTTTAATTTTATCATCTGTCAATAAAATTTAATATATAAAATAAATAATAATAAATAAAGGGCAAAGTAAGAGCCAACACATTTCTTTAAAAAAATTACATAATTAAAAAAATAAATTACAAATAAAGGAAAGTAAAATTAAAACCAAATGTATTTCAAATATCTTCGAAAAGCTCTAGTTTATAAAAAAGATAAAAAGACTTCTTACAAAAAAATACACGCAAATAAATTAACGTACCGGAAATCTAATTAGAAAAACTCACCAAAATTTATGTGTAAAATATTTAAACAAGTGTGTCCATATAAGAATAATAAAAATTTTAGAATATATAAAGAACATGGAACTCAGATGTGTAAGACGGACATTATGTCGATTATTATGCACGCTGCTGCGAATCACCACGGACTGAGAGAAGAGACGGACTATCAATATCGAGAAGTTAAACTTTATTTACAATAGGTATATATGCCTTATGGAGACCTTCAGTGCCAGTTTGTAAATTCAAACTATTTTTCTGCTTCTTAATATTGAGCATCTCGGAAATTAAGCGTTTCCTATAGCAAGACTCTTCATCTAAAATTTTTACATTATCCATTGGGAATCATGATCATACTGTAGCCTGTGCTTTGTTATGACAGAACGGACACAAATGTTATGTCTAATATGATTACGATGTTCTGTAATTCTAGTTTTTAATTGTCTGCCCGTCTGTCCAACATACAACGCATCATAATTATTGCACGATATCTTATAGACTACATTGCTCTTAGATATAAGGGGACAAATATCTTTTTGTATTTTAATATATTTACCCATTTTATTAGGACTGTGAAAAGATACTCCGATGTCGTGTTTATTAAATCGTTTAAATTTGTCTGTGTGAAGAAAAATAAATGGTACCGTAAGCCAAGATGCAGATTCGTTCGCACAGACATTGTCAACCACATCTTTATGCTATGTGTCTATTTTTAATTAAATTTTTTATACGTTGATTAACTATATCAAAAGTAAAAGTCAATAAGTCAATAAAATGTTAATAATAAATGCCAAATTTTTTGTATGAAACGTAAAGTTAAAAAGTAAAAAAGCTTTATCAACTAGTGGAAAAATTGTATCCTTTTGTGCAATAGGATAATTTGAGTCGAAATTTAAAAACCTCCCTGAAGAATTACAGAACATCGTAATCATATTAGACATAACACTTCTGTCCTTTCTGTCATCCCTTTCTGAATCTTTATTCTCCTCCTAATACTTTCATAAAATATTCCTTCCACTATTTTCTTTCTATTTCATCGTTTATCTTCCTTTCCCGTTTCTTTCTCTTTTCTCTATTCCCAATTTCCCAAACTTTACTCTGGTCCTTTGCTAATTCTACCACTCTCTTCCATTTCACATTCTCTTCTTTTTTCTTCCTCCTACACATATTCTTGTATTCATTCTTTATTCTTTTCCTTTTTCCCTACCTTTCTTCCACATCTTCAACGTTTTCCTCTAACCTTGTCTTTCAAACACTTACATTCTTCGTCCCATTAGCCCTTCTTTCCCTTCCCTTCTTGTTCCTCTGCTTCTTTTTCCCGGTTTCATTTTTCTCGCTATCTCTTCTATTTCTTTATCTATCCTTCCCTCTTCCTCTACCTCTCCTAAATTCTTCTCAAATTCTTCTCTTCCTTTTTTATTCCATATTCCTCTTCTCTTTCTCCCTATTCTTACTGTATTCTTACTCAATTCCTTCTTTTTTTCTTTTATTTTGACTATTATTGATTGGTCCGACTCTACTTTATCTCCTATTGCTAAGCTTTCTATTCTGTTCCTGGTTTCTCCTTCTACTACTGCGTAATCTATCACCGTTTGTCCTCTGGCTCCTATATATGTCCACTCTTCCTCCTCATCACTCCTAATGTTACTATTTAAAATCATCCAATCCATCTCTTCTATACGTTCTACTAGTTTTTCCTTCCCTCTTTGTTCATGCTTTTATCTTTCGATTTCCTTTTTTTCTCCTTCTTCTTCCTTACTTTTGATTTTACTCCCTTTGTCACTCGTTCTCGCATAAAATATCCGTCTATCAATGTTTAAGTTCCTTCCTCCTTCATCTTCATCCATTCCCTTAACTTCTTTCTATCGCCTTCTTCTCTTAAGTATACGCCTTATTATTATTTTCCATCTTTTTTTCCCTAATTCTATTGTTTCCCCATTCTATTATCCCTTTCCCAATCCTGCCATCTCCCTTCATTTGAACCCTCTTCTTATTCTCATAATTATCCCTCCTTTTGCTCTCCCTTTCTTATTGCTTCTCTTTGCGAATTGTACCCCTCAATTCCCTTTTGATAACCTCTCTTTTATTCTTTTTCAATTCTTTTTCTTTACCTATGTCTCCAATAAAAATATCATGTCCCATTCCTCCGTATCGTCCCAGAAGCCTCTATCTTTATTCTCTATCCTCGCTATGTTCCAGAAAACTATTTTTCATCCTGCCTCATCTCTCTCCTCTTTTCCTACGTCTTCCTCTCTCCTAGTCCTTCATTTCCCCGCTCCCACTTCTTTTCCCTCCTCTTTTCCTCTCTCTCCCATCCTTCCATTCTTTCCCCTGCATTCGTTTCCCTATCTCCTTCCTTCTACCATCTTCATTCTTTAATATCCCCTCCCCTTCATCCCAATACTTCCTCTATTTCTATCTTTTTATGTTCTATCCATACTTTTTTCTTCCCTTTCCTCTTCTTGTGTCATTCTTCTTAACCACCATTTTATTCTTCTTTCCTCCCATGTCATGTCTTCTTCTATCCATATCTTCTTCCTCCTTAACTTTTTTGCTCTCTCTCTTTCTTATCCCTCTCCATTATTGACATCTTTTCTCTTTTCTCTTTACCTATCTTACCTCTCCCTTTCTTCTTTTCTGATTCTCTTCTTTATGTATTCAAGTAAACTGATATATTATTAACAATCTAATATAATTTGATATATTCAATATATGCCAATATATGGCATATATGCCTGATAAAATCTTATGCTATATATGATGATATAATCCAACTAATATGAATTTTCTATTCACACTAACTATCTACAATGCTCATGCTCTATGTCCTATGCCGCCTCTATATTCATATAGTCTGCCGTCTCTCTATTCTTTACTCTATGCCTTAAGTTAAACTCTCCAGTTCTTACCGTTATGTCCTTCTGTTTCTCTCTAGCCTCTTCTCTCTCTCTCTCCCACTTCTCTTTACTCTTCTTAAGTATATCACCTCATCTTTTTAACCTCAATCTGATTCTTATTTCTTTCCTTCAATTGCACCTTCTCATCAACCCTTCTTCTCTATTTCCTCAGGTCTTTTCCTCATCTTCACTTGCACCATATATCTCTGCACCCTCCCACTCTCTCACTCAATCTCTTCTTATCGCTCTCAATATCAGCTCTCTCAGAAAAACGCACTCTCACTACCGGAAACGAACTTTTAAATACCACTTCCGTACCATTTCTGTACCTTTACCATTTATTCTGCACTTCCTCGCAATGTTTCGGTACATCTTTTATATGTGCATAACAAATACGGAAAAGTTTAAAAATGTGCATTAAAAATATTATTACGTTCAAAATGTGTGAATTTTACGTTACCATGAAGTTATCACTAAATAAAAAATAAGAGAACGAGAATAAAAAAAGAAAGTGTCTATCTCGCAAACGTCACGTATATTATTTTTTTATAGATTAAATGAGAGTATGAATTAGTTAAATAGAGATTGATCAATATATAAAATATTTATATGCTATGTGGAAAAGAACAGAAAAGTGTGTAACAATAAGTGCCATGATGAGACAAATATTATACTTAGTAATTAGGAAAACATCGTAATTTCTTTAATTATTTTGAAATATTATTTATTATTTTTATTATTAGCTTTATTGCTTTTATTATATTATTATAATATGTAATACATTAATTTATATATGAATATCAAGTGTATTATTATTCATAACAATTAACAAAAATTTATGAAATCCGGAAAAGATATTATTATAAAAATGTAAAAAAATAGCATCAAGTATATTTTGGAATATCTTTACATAAAACATTTTGTAAATACATAAATATAATATTAGGTCAAAAATATAATATTAGGTCGGAAAGTTCAGTCCGTTTTTTTTGCAAAAAGTATGGTTTCATTTAAAAATCAAAATGAAAATGTACCTCAATCAAAATATTGTCCATCATTAGCGATAATTTTTTCCCATCTTTCGGGCAGTAAGCGAATTCCGCGGCGAAAGAATGACTCATCTTTGGAGGCTATCCATTCAGAGACCCATTTTTCGACGTCTTCATAGGAATTGAAGTGTTCCTCTGCAAGTGCGTGTGTCATCGGTCGAAACAAGTGATAGTCGGAAGGGGCATAGTCTGGTGAATAAGCCGCATCAACTAGAACTTTTCCAAGAGATAAGATACACTTGCAATTGTGTAATCGTACGTGAATATTGTCAAGTTCTATATCAAGACTCACCCGAATTGTGCTTACGATGAATTTGCGAACATTTGTATTGCGGTTTACTCTTTTTTTCTGTCTGAAGAGGTCTCAATCATGTATCCGAAACTTGTTACGAAATTTTTATTTATTTCTTATCGTTTATTTTTTATGTATCTTTTATTTTTATTATATACTTTCTTTGATTCTATTTTTCTTTTGTATTTTATTCTTTTAATTAGATGACTAATAATAATAATGGAAAGATAACAAAATAATAATAATAAAAAATAAAAAAAATAATAATAAAAATAAAAATAATAATCAAAAATAATATCTCAAAAAGGATTAAAATGCAATATTTTTTAAATATATGGAAAAGATGTTCAAAAACATAATGAAAAAATAAAAACATAAAATAGAAGTAAAACCAAAATATATATAATATATATAATATATAAATATATATAATATTTTAAATATATTCATTAGACGTTAAAATAAATCCCACAGAATACAATTCTATAGGTGAGATTTTGGGAATTCTATAGTGTAAACATCCTTTGAACTATGTTGTACGGGATAATTTTTTATAACAGACTTAATATAAAATACGAAAACCGTTTAATGTATATAAAGTATAACAATAAAGTATAAATATTAAAATAAGAACACGAAATGCAACGGATAATGAGAGGCGTAAAAATTAAAAATAAATTTTTACATTGATAACTAGTAAAAACTTGTAGGGACATAGTATCGAAAATGAGCAAAATCTTCAGCAGCGTATTTTATCATCAATCTCTATTTGTTTATAATTTAATATTTGATGAAAAAAGATTGGACGAAAACGAAAGTATGTACTGATATTTATTAATTAAAATCAGAAATGATAATGACAACGATTTATTCGTCACCGATATCCATTTCTTTATAACTTAAAATTCAACAAATGGAGATCAGATGGAACGAAATTATAAGCTGATATTTTTTAATTAAACTAGAAAATAATAATAAAGTAACAATTTATTTCAAAGAACATTCATTTATTTATAATTTAATGTTTAACAAAAGTGAATTGCACGAAATCGAAATTATATACAATACTGGTATTTGTTAACTAAGCTAGAAAATGATAATCAATCGGAAAAGACGTTAAAAATGTAAAAAAAGGCGTCAAATATATTTTGCAGAAAAAAAAAATCAAAGATAATGCCATAAAAAAAAGTGAATCAAAATATTATTAATATTAAATATATTATT
>NW_017304800.1:366250-367932 GCF_001594115.1 Trachymyrmex septentrionalis
GGGCGCCGAAAAGTCGCGGATGCATCGTCGCCACGGGACCACCCAGAATCTACCCCTGAACGTCGCGTGCCGTTTCTTAAATTTTATAATTACGAATTCGCGAGAATCGTTCGCGACTTGATCGTTAATCTTGGCGTTAATCAGTCTTACGCTTTCCATACATATTGATTTTTATCTCGGAGCGACATTCATGAGGAGATAACGGATTCTTAGTTTTTAAGATGAAAAATAAAAAAGGAAAGAATATAAAATTTTAGAGTTTCGAGGAATTCGAGATCTTTATGAAAGAAAAGAGTCGCGTGAGTCCGCCGGACGTAACATAATATAAGAATATGAATATTAAATAATATTCTACACAAATGTTTCGGCTTACAAAGCTTTCTTCACCGTTAAAACGCAAAAATACAATATTAAATTAATCAAATAAAATAACAAATAAAATAAAATTTTAAAAAATCATTAGTGAAATATATAAAGAATTCAAACGTCAAAAAGTATTATGACTACAAGATTACAATAAGATAAGAAGATTTTAAATACTTCAGTCAACAGTAGATTACATTATGTTCCTCGACAAAATAGTTTTGCCAAATTCCTCGGTTGAAATCGAGAATCCAGTTTGTCGCAGACTTGTATCAATGAAAATTTATTATAATAGTTATGAGTATTTTATGATATTCCGCAGAACGAGTAGATGTATTAAAATAATATATTATTAGCGAGAATAAAAAGTACAAAATCAAATAATAACTTACGTTTTATGTATAAAATACTGTAATTAAAAATTTATGTATAAAATACTGTAATTAAAACTCTCAATGAAAGATCCTGTCAAGTACATTAAAAATGAGATATTGACTGTTACTCATTTGAAAATTGACTGATGTAATTTGTAGGTCAAATAAAAGAGTAAGTCAATAAAATCGAATGTAAAAACAAGTCTGTTTGAAGCTGTGACAATTTATGTTCACGTGTATCATCAAGTATATTAAATTAAGTTATCTAATAACTCAGTATTTTTCATTAAATTTAAATCGTTTTTTTTGGTTCTTAATATGCATCATATCTGAAATATTTCGTTTACGATAATTCTTTTCAAAATCAAGAATACTACAATAACTTTTTCCCAAATAAAGTTATGATTAGTTTTCGTGATATGTTTCGAGATTACTGAGTACTTGGACTGGTCTAATTTTATATTATTGCGATGTTCTTTAAATCTTGTCTGTAATTGTCTCTTCGTTTGGCCAACGTAGGATGCATCGCAGTTATTATAATTTTTATATATAACGTTATTATTTTTATTATATTGATTTTTGTCTTTATGAACTTTGATAAATTTATTAAGCTTGTTTAAGCATCTGTAGCCAATCATACTTTTGGCTTTATTAATATATGTTTCAGATTGATTGTGTGAATCCGATAAATCCATCGGCTCTCAATTTATTTCTGAAGTATTAATTCAATTTAATTTGTCGCAATAAGTTTATTACAGTTTTTTAAGATTTGGGAGAATTTGGGGGGGATTATTTGTTTCAGATTGATTGTGTGAATCCGATAAATCCATCGGCTCTCAATTTATTTCTGAAATATTAATTCAATTTAATTGAATGTATATTAGATAGTAGTTCAACATCTTAACACTCGACCGAAAAGGCGCTTTGTATTTAAAGTCTTAATAT
>NW_017304800.1:371956-378977 GCF_001594115.1 Trachymyrmex septentrionalis
AAAAAATTCTGGGTGAAGAATGGAGTGAGGCAGGGTTGCCCGATGAGCTCTTTAATATATACATGGAGGATATTGAGGAAGAGTTAAAGAAAAGAAATGGAGGAGTTAAGGTGGGAAATGAGAAGGTATGGTCAATAGAGTACGCGGACGATATTATGTTGATAGCAGAGGAAGAAGAAGGTCTCAGAGATATGATAAGGGGGGTAAAAAAGTACTTAGCAGAGAAGAAATTAGAGTTGAGTGTGGGGAAGTCGAAGGTGATGGTCTTCAGGAATAAAGGAGGGAGGGAGAAGGAAAGATTCTGGTGGTGGGGGGGAGAAAGAATAGAAGAAGTGAAGGAATACAAATATTTGGGATACGTAATGACTAAGTGTGGAGGAGAAAAAGAGCACGTAAGAGAGAGGATAAGAAGAGCAAGAGTGGCAATGGGATGGATATGGAGTTACGGAGAGAGAAAATTTAAGGGAGATGTAAAATGGAAACTAAAACTCTTTGACAGTATAGTGAAAGGAATTTTATTTTATGGGGTAGAAGTGTGGGGATATAGGGAATGGAAGGAGGTGGAAGCGGTGCAGGAGAAATACTTGAAGTGGATTTTAGGTTTGGACAGGGTAACACCAGGGTATATAGTGAGGGAGGAACTAAAAAGGAATAAACTGAGGGTGGAAACGGGTTGGAGGGCTGGAAGGTTTGAAGAGAAATTAGAAAAAGGGAAGGGAGGAGAAATAGGGATGAAATGTATGGTTGAGAAAAGAAAAGAGGAGAGGGAGAAGAAGAGGTGTGAATGGCCAAGGGAGAGTTTAGAAAGGGGAAACTATTTATGGAGGGGTGGTATGAGCGAGCTTGCGATGAGAGAATGGGGAGAGAATAAATGGGAACGCTTGAGGGAAAGAGACATAGAAGTAGATGAACAAGAGAGAGGGGAGGAAGTGAGGAGGTCAAGGTCGTGTAAGGGGTATGAAAGGGTGAATGGATTACCAAGGTATATATGGGTGTGTAAGAGAAATGAGGGGAAGAGGTTGGTAAGGATAGCTAGGTGGAGATGTGGGAATGAGGAAAGAGGGAATAGGTATTGGATGAGTGAGGAGGAGAGAAAGTGTAGGTTGTGTGGACGAGAAAGAGAAACAGTTGAGCATCTGAGGAGGGAGTGTGACTATGTGAGGAAAAAGGGAGAAAGAGGTGTGAATGTATTAAATGAGGATGGGAGAGGAATCGGATGGATGAAGATGATAGAGAGGTTGAGAAAAGAAAGAGAGAGAGAGAAAGAGTGAGTGAGTGAGTGAGTGTAGATGGATGTCTATCGGATGGATATTGTATATGATAGTGAAATTTTTTAATGTCTATTTGTACTGAATAAGATGTAGTGGAATTGTAATGGAAGTCATGTAAGCACTTAATGTGGATGCATAAAATAAATACATACATACATACATATATAATTCCAATCTTATGGCAAGTAGAATGATTCGAATAGAACGATAAATATCTACCTAAGAACGTCTTTTTATGGTACCAATCTAAAATAATAGTATTGTTTTGGGTGGATTTGGGGGGATTATCAGAATGATTGTGTGAATCCGATGATTTATCGGCTCTCAATTAATTCTGAAATATTAATTCAATTTAATTGAATGTATATTGGATAGTAGTTCAACATCTTAACACTAGGACCGGGAAGGCGCTAGGTATTTAAAGTGTGGCTGTATGCTCCTTTTCATTTAACCTTTGTAATAGTATTGTCTTGATTGATGACCGATAGATCTAAAAAATTCAAGCAATGGTTTTCCTTATATTCAATAATGATTTTGAGTCTATCATGCTGTTCATTAAATGAATTTAAAATTTGAGTGACTTTATCTTTAGATGCGATCATAAAAACATCAACATATCTAAAGTACGTAGAAATCTAAAATTCTAAAGAATTTAACACTCTTTCTTCTAAATCCTCCATCACAATGTCAGGAGTTTTAAGAGAGTTAATGGTCTTCTCATACATAAGATCTATTTCCAATAAAATTACTAAGTATATTAATAAAGCCAAAAGTATGATTGGCTATAGATGCTTAAACAAGCTTAATAAATTTATCAAAGTTCATAAAGACAAAAATCAATATAATAAAAATAATAACGTTATATATAAAATAAATTATAATATGATAGGGGAAAGAAGAGAATCCATAGGTGTGCCAAATGTTTGTTTGTAAATGATCTCATTAAAAGTAAAATATGTCGATGTTAAGACACATTTGACCGCATTAATAAATTCATTCTTTGGTATGTTCGTGGGACATTTAATGGAGTCTCACCTTCTCTCTAATTTATCTAGTGCAATATCTAACGGAATATTAATGAACAGAGAAGTAACATCGAATGAAACGATTATCTCCTTTGTGCCAATCGTCATTCTAATTAATTTATTGTGAAATTCAAAACAATTTTTTATTCTACTCTTTGCAGGAGGGATATTCTCGGAGATAATATCTTGTAAATAATTAGCTGAGAAATATAAAGCTGTGTTGATCGAAGAAACAATAATTATAAAGGGAACGCCTTCCTTGTATAAACCATATGCTTTCGGTAAGATCACTTGACTGAAGGCTCTACAATTCTTTGTCCGAGATGAATTTCTTCTAATGCCATTTTTTTAACATATTAAGATTTCTTTCAATCACCATTACCGAATTTTTTTCTCTAACCACCGAATATGTTTCTGAATCATTAAGTAATTCAAGAATCTTGTTATTATAAAAAGTCATATCCATGGCTACGGTTACGTTGTCCGTACGTGTGAAAATTATATCTTTGTTATTATTACACCATTGTGTCGTTGACTTCAACATCTTATTAATTTTTCTATCCTGAATATTCAAGCGTGAATTATTGTGGAGAAACTGATGGAATTTAGGAATGGCGGTGTTCCTAATTTTCGATATCAATCTTAAGTTATTTCGATTGGAGCAGTTTTCAATATCCTTGAAAAATTAATAAATTTTCTGATTGATTTTTCTTTATTATTGAAATCTAGAAGATTAAAATTGCTATCCAGTTGTAACAAATTTGTTACATATGTAGGAATGCTTCTGTGTTAGCATAACAACCGCTAGTCTCGGGGAAGGAAAACTAGTTGCAGTAGTGATCCCCGGGGTGGGTGGGTCCCAATCACCACGACACAGCGCGTCCTCGGGTTGCGGATAGAGGAAAAGCCTCGCTATCTCGGTTGAGGATAGAGGCTAGCTGCGAATAAATTGAATAAGCAGTCGCGGACAGCCGATTGGAATGGTCCTCCTGTTTGGGGGTTGGGCGTGGGTTTGATAGGCTCACACCGTGAAACGACTTTATCTTGAAACAATCAAAACTCGCCATGGATTCTTCTGGGGTAAAATTTTCCGGAGGTAAACTAGTCCCCCGTTCGGATCTCCGGGTGGGGACTACCTCGGGGAACTCATGTCGTATAAAGTCAAAACGCGGGAGAGACTTCAAAGTGGGTACGTGGAACGTCCGAAGTCTTTACAGACCTGGGGCGTTTCAATCGATGGTCGGGGAGGTCGAAAGGTACGGGGTAGAAGTTGTCGCGTTGCAAGAAACAAGATGGGCCGGGGAGGGTTCGCTTAATGCGGGTTCGTACACGCTTCACTATGGAGGGTCGGAGATCCATAGTCTTGGCATCGGTTTTATGATTAATAGGAAAATCTTATCCGCGGTAAAAGACATTAAATTTATAAACGAAAGATTAGGATTGCTCGTTGTGCAGGGCCGATGGTACAAGATCGCGATAATCAACGTACACGCGCCGACGGAAGATAAAGATGGCGAAATTAAAGACGGGTTCTACGAAGAACTCGAACACCTCGTGGATCAATTACCGAACGATTACATGAAAATAGTCGTGGGAGATTTTAACGCGAAAATCGGTAAAGAGGACATTTTTAGACCAACGATCGGGCTCGAAAGTTTGCACGAGGAAAGTAACGATAACGGAGTGAGGGTAATTAACTTTGCGACCGGCAAAAATCTTATCGTCAAAAGCACGTATTTTAAACACAAAAATATCCATAAACAAACTTGGATTTCCCCGGATGGAGGCACGCGTAACCAAATTGATCACGTTCTTGCAGATAAACGGCGTCACACGAACGTACTCGATGTCAGGTCTTATAGGGGGGCGGATTGCGACTCGGATCACCTCTTTGTAATTGCCAAAATCAGGGAACGTCTTTCGCTAAACAAAACTAACGGGCAGTTGTTTGGAACTAAACGTCTAAATGTACAAGGTTTGATCGAGGGAGAAAACGGAATAAAATACGCGGTCGAAGTAACGAATAGACTCGCGGCTTCAAAGGAAATAGATGAATCGGATGATAACACGGTTGATAAACACTGGGAAAACGTACGAGACGCGATAGTAAAATCGGCGGAGGCCACGGTTGGTTTTTGTAAAAGGAACAAAAACAAGCCGTGGTTTGACGAAGAATGCGTAAAAATTGTTAAAGTACGAAACGAAGCGCGCATCACGTGGTTGGCTCAAAATACGAAGGAAACTCGGGATCAGTTTCTTAAGATTAGGCAAGAGGCTCATAATATGTTTAAAATTAAGAAGCGTCAATACTTAAAACGTAAAATTGAAGAAATAGATGAAAATTGTAAAAGCAGTAACGTACGAGGCACGTACATGGGGATAAATAATTTTAGAAAGGGATTCCAAGCTAGGACGGAAATGGTGAAAGATGAGAACGATAATTTAGTTACGGATACAACGGCAGTTTTAAACACATGGAAAAATTATTTTGATCGGTTATTGAATGTCGAATCTGAAAACGACCGGGAAATAGAGAATTTTGAGTATCACACGGCTGAACCTAGGATTAACGAACCGACAATTTCAGAAGTAGAAAGCGCGATTAAAAAATTAAAAAATCACAAAGCACCGGGTAATGACTTGATTCCGGCGGAACTGATTAAATGGGGGGGAAGTAGATTGATAGAAGAAATTCAGAAATTAATTATCTTAATATGGAATAAAGAAGCATTGCCGGAACAATGGAAAGATTCAATTATAATCCCGATTTTCAAAAAGGGGGACAAAATGAGTTGTAATAATTACCGGGGTATCTCACTTTTACCTACATGCTATAAAATTCTGTCGAATATTTTATTAATGAGGCTTGTACCATATGCAGATGAGATAATTGGAGATCATCAATGCGGCTTTAGGAGAAATAGATCGACTGCGGACCAAATCTTTACTATTCGGCAAATCTTGGAGAAAAAATGGGAATTCGACCAATCGGTACATCAACTTTACATTGATTTTAAAAAAGCGTATGATTCGATAAAACGGGAGAAAATGTATGAAATTTTAACTCGGTGGGGGATACCCAAAAAATTGGCTAACTTAGTCCAAGTTTGTTTAAAAGATACCAGAGGTAGAGTAAGAATAGGTAATCAAATGTCGGAAACTTTTAATATTCATAGCGGATTAAAGCAGGGGGATGCATTGTCACCTCTTCTGTTTAATCTAGTATTGGAATATGCTATTAAAGAAATGCAGAAGAGTAATGATGGTTTGCAGTTGAACGGTACAACACAAATATTAACATATGCGGACGATATTGCTTTGTTGGGAGATAATAAAGAAACACTAATAAATAACGCTAAAATTCTATTAGATAAAACGAAAGAACTGGGGCTGCAAATAAACGTTGAAAAAACTAAATATATGGTCACTGATAGAATTCAGAATATTCATAATAACGGAAACCTGGTCGTCTGTGATAAAATTTTTGAACGGGTTAGCAATTTTAAGTATTTAGGATCGATTTTAAACCAAACTAATGAAATAAGAGAAGAGCTCAAGAGAAGAATTAATTTGGGGAATGCGTGCTTCTATTCGGTTAAGAAACTACTCGGTTCGCGGATATTGTCTAGGCGCTTAAAAATTAGAATTTACAGAACGATTATTTTACCGGTAGTCCTTTATGGCAGCGAAGCGTGGTCACTTACGTTACAAGACGAGAAAAGATTTAGGGCTTTCGAAAATAAAGTACTTCGAAAAATCATCGGGGCAAAACGCGATGAGGAAACGGGCGAATGGAGAAAATTACACAACGCAGAATTACATCAATTATATAATAGTCCGGATATTATTAATGTCATAAAATCGCGTCGATTAAGATGGGCAGGTCACGCGGCGCGTATGGATGAGAATCGAATTGCATATAAAGTACTAATTGGTAAACCGGATGGGAAAAGACCATTGGGTAGACCAAGACGTAGATGGGAAGAAAATATTAGAATGGACCTTAACGAAATGGGGTACGAGGGTCACAAATGGAGGGATCTGGCTCAGGGACGGGAACAGTGGCGGGATTTGGTATTTGCGGCAATGAGCTTTCGAGTTCCTAACGCCTAATAATAATAATAATAATAATAATGTAGGAATGCTTGTCTCTTAAATTTACATTTTTTGTTAGTTCATTCTAATGGATTAAAATAATTATCTCTAAATTTGTCAGCTTCGATATTGATGGTGACTAAAGATTTATTGGATTCAATCAAAGGAATATTTTGACTAAACTTTAACATTTTAGTTTTTTCTTTGTTGTTCTTGATACAAAAAAAAAACATATAAGATAGAATATCTTTGGAATTTTTAATATCTTTTTCGCCATTAACCAACAAAATTTCTTTTTATGTTTTAAAAATAATCTTCTTTCACATTTATAAAAGAAATTGTGATGATGTGATAGGATGTGTTGTCATAGGTTGTCAGGCAAAGAGTTAATAAGAGTCCAAGTTCGAGGTTAATCCTTTCTGCAAAAAGCTAATTGTTTTGTAGAGATCAGAAATTTCAATATTAAGTAGTTCCTTTTTTAAAATGAAAAGTGATCTTTTATATTTATTATTTGTTCTATGATGATGTAAAACTAACGAATTTCTAAAAATATGATTTAAATAAACTGGAATGACTTCATATTCTTTACAATGTCTTAAAAATTTCAATTTAGAAACTGCCTCAATTAGT
>NW_017304800.1:379077-382526 GCF_001594115.1 Trachymyrmex septentrionalis
GTTTATCTTGTTTCTATAATCTACGTACATTAATTGTTCCGTTTTTTCTATGCTTAAATTTAGCTTGCGTGATTTAAAATTATACTAAAAATGTTCGTATATCTTTTAAAAAATTAAACAATGTCATGGCTTATTTTTAGCTTATAATTAGAATAACTTTAAATTAATATAATTAACATAAGAATACTAAATAATATTAATAATATAATTCTACACAAACGTTTCGGCTCACAAAGCTTTCTTCAGTGTTAAAACGCAAAAATACAATATTAAATTAACAAACCAAATAAATAACAATTAAAAATTAAAAAAAAACCTTCAGTGGTGAAATGTCAATATATAAAGAATTCAAACATCAAAAAGTATTATGACAGATTACAATTAGATAAGAAGATTTTAAATACTTCAGTCAACAGTAGATTACATTATGTCCCTCAACAAAATAGTTTTGCGAAATTCCTCGGTTGAAATCGAGAATCTAGTTTGTCTCAGACTTGTATCAAACAATTTGAGAATTCATTAGTTACGAGTATTTTATGATATCTTGTAGAACGAGTAGATGTATTAAAATAATATATTATTAGCGTCAATAAGAGGTACAGAATCAAATAATAACTTATACAGTTCACTGTTTTGAACAAACTTGTTTTTTCATTCGATTTATAATAATTGACTTATTTTTATTTGACTTATACTCGTACATTACATCAGTTAATTTTCAAAGCAGTAACAGTCAACATCTAATTTTTAATGTACTTGAGAGTTTTAATTACAGTACTTTATATAAATTAACGTAAGTTATTATTTGATCCGATTTGGATAAAGTTAGGATCATTCAACGCGTTTTTGCACGAAATGAACGCGAATTTGGCAAATAAAATATCGCTCTGCCCTATGGATCGATATATTAATCGTTAAAATTAACGACTATTCAGGTTAGGAAATCTGTCACATCGAGATAGACATGAAAATATATAAATAAGACTACAATAAGTATTTTCTGTTTTAATTACACAAATTTTTTTTTCAAAAATAAATTCTCTGCTTTAAAAACGCAAATTTTTTCATTTAAAAACACAAATTCTCTGTTTTAAAAACCCTGATAGCCTTGTGGAAACAGATTTTGAAGATCAATTTTTAATTGCAGAAAGGTAATAAATTGTACTCAAAGTTTGTATTATCTGACATTATTAGCAAATTGCTGTCAGAAATATGAAAAAGTCTGCTAGACATGTTTTGAACACAGCAGATTAGTAGCAGAAACTGAACAAAGTTCGTGAACTGGTTTTTAAATAAGCTATAATCTATTAACTTTTTCCATAATCTGTAAAAAATTGGCATTCGCCAATAATATAATTCTATAGTCGATTATTCTCCTCCATTTAATTGTGGTTGATCATATCCCAGCCAACGCAGTTGTATATCATTGATGTTATTTATAAATATGAATGTAACAGGTTGTGTAATGAGGATGCAATATGTTGCATTCTCGTTAGTTGTAATTTCCTACTCAGATAAGTAACAGAAACTATGTAAAAGTTATATAGTACTTCCTATGTAGATGTTACAGATTATAACAGTTATATTTTTGTTGTGTAAACGTTTCAATATGTTATATTTTTACATAATTGTTTTGAATATGTTATAGGTATGTATGTTATAAAGATGTTAATGTCGCTGGTGGAAATGCCCTTGAATGGAAATAAATCGCTGAAGATCAATAAAATCGCTAAAATTTTTATCAAAATTGACTTATTTCAACTGAATTATACTAAAATGGTTCAATTGATAAAAATTTTAGCGATTTCAGCGATTTATTTCCATTAAGGGTTGTTTACAATTTTGTCACATGACTTTTATAAAAGTTAAAAGTAATATGATCGTAATATCTATATAAAAAACATTGTAAACATATACAAAAGCATAAAAAAGGGATAGAAGGAACAGTTCGTTTTTGCTTAGAATTAATTCAAAGATCTTTTCTGCAATTAACATGAGCAAAATACATTTCCTAAAAATTGTATTTGCGTGGATATAAAAGACATGTATTATAATTGATTTTAATTAATTTATTTATTTATAAACTTCGTAGTTTGAACATAAGATAAGTGTATTTATAAATATCATTACTGAGTTTCAGAATATTCAATCATATAATATCGTAATATTCACACATATATTCATATATTATACTTTTATGATAATTATGCTACACATATATTCATATATTATACTTTTATGATGATATGTTGAAGTTGATCTCTTCATTTCCGATGTTTATAAAATTATTCATGTTCATTAGACGCGTTTTTGCACTAAATCAACGAATCTGATAGAAAAACGTCATTCTATCTCGCAGACCGAAGTATTAATTGTTGAAGTTGACAGATATTCAGGTTAAAAAAATCTATCACATCGATGGCATTGAGGATTACACAAATTCTCTGTTATAAACAAAAATTTTCTACTTTAAAAATAAATTCTCTACTTTAAAAATATAAACTTTCTGCTTTAAAAGCATTTATTTTTTATATAATTTTTGTTTTTACAGTAGAGAATTAATTTGTTTAGGCAAAGAATTTGTGTTTTTAAAAAGCAGACAAATACCTAATCAAAACAAATTCTCTTGTAAAAACAATAATTACGGAAAACAATAATTATGGAAAAAAATTTATATATGTTCCCTGATAGCAAAATGTTAGCAACTTGGAGTCAAATTGACTGCAAATTCGACCAGATTTTGACTACAAAGCTATAATCATCTCCCAAATAGTAAAAAACACATCTTTTAGATTTCTAAAAGATATTTAACCATATCTTGTGATATCTTGCATTTTTTACGAAAAGATATGTTTTCGTAAGGACCTAAAAAATGTCTTATGCAACAGTTTAAGATATTTTTCAGATATCTAAAGATATCTTGATGATAACTAAAAATATCTTGATGATATCTAAAGATATCTTGAAGAGATTTTAAAGACACCTTGTAGAATTCTAAAAGATATTTTTAAGTTATCTAAAAGGTCTTTTAGATATTATCTGGGAGATGTCTTTTAGATATGTAAGAGATATCTTTAATATGTCTTAAAGATATCTTTTAGATGTCTTAAAAATTACTTTTCAGATATCTTGATCATGTTTTTTAGATGTCTTGAAAATATCTTTTCGATGTCTTAAAGATATCTTAAAAAAAGATATCTTTGCACCACAAACAGCAACTTTTAATTAATAAATTTAACATTGTTATGCTGTGTTATTATTTGTTTTCTAAGTATGGAAAATGAATAAAAACAATCGTCATTTTTGATATAAGAAAAATATAATTCTTTTATTTTAAAAATATTATTTAATACAATTTTTTTTACGGAGGGTACAAACTGACATTGCAACAACAATAATAATACTTAAATTAAAAGATATTTCCTTTCGATAAAAGATACTAATGACTA
>NW_017304800.1:382626-391180 GCF_001594115.1 Trachymyrmex septentrionalis
AAATTTGAGACGAAAATTCTAATACAAAAATGTCAAGGCTACAATAGTTTTTGAAAATTATAATTGGTTAAAGATAGTAATGTAATTCAAAAACTATTATAGCCTCGATATTTAGAATTTTCGTAGAATTCTTAGAATGTTCAAAAGAATCCGGAAATAATAATAGAGACTTTAAAAGTAAAGTAGTTTTTTATTTACAAGCATTTAAAGTTAGCTTAATTCAAAAAATTATTATAGCCTTGACATTTTCGTATTAGAATTTTTGTCTCAAAATTACCTCAAGAATATGTCCTTAAGAGGAAATTCGGTAGTTGTGAGACACCCTGTATATATGATTTTTAGTAACATACATAGGCACTGTGTAATATACGGTATACAATTTAAACTGACATTACAATAAGAATAATACTTAAATTGAGAAAAATTTTCAAAAGATACTAATAACTAATGTGTAACATATAAATGATATATACATATAACTGATATATATGAATGCTTTTCATATTATATATTCAAGAATATATGCGTACGCCGACTTATTACACAGAAAAGAGAGCATCTTTAGTTATCTTAGAGATATAGCAGATACTGAGATTCTGTGACTTTAGAGCTCCATATCTTTTGACCTGTTAATTTTTTGTGGATATAACAAAGAAGACATTTGCTCAGAATTATAAAAACAACGTATCTCAAAATAGAGCAGCTTATAAACTTGTTTCACATGTTAGGTTATTTTTTTATACAATCGTACATACACTTTATTTATTTTATGGAAACAGTTTTATGCTATCTCATAAAAACAGACTTTTCATATTTATTAAAAGATTTACATTCACGAGAAAAAGGAAAGAGAAGAAATATTATAAAGACACACTATTATCACCCGATATTTAACAATTAAATACCATACATTAAAAATTGCACTGTAATGTACATACTAACGGAAGATCTAATGCGAACTTGACGGATGTTAACTTTAATTCTTTTTCTGGTGAATCGAGAAGGTCGCGACATTAATAAATTCTGTAATATAGAATTCTGTAATATAGTCGTGTTGTTATGTAGAGTTTTGCACAATCAATATGAACGATAATATGATTTTCGTAATTGCGTTACAAATGCTATATCCTGACATTACGTGACTCTGGATCGAGAGAATGCGCGGCATCCTCGCAAAATACAAAATTGATCACAAATTGACTGATTGCGTCTTTGACGTACATTCGAATTTTTCATCTATCATATCTAATTAAATCTAATTCTTTAGACAAAACATGTACTTGTAAATAATGCGTCATATTGCTCTGGATGTACAAAATGATTCTTTCTATTGTTATATTTTTCTCATTCGATATCACATCTTATCTCCAACCAGGTTTTTTATGTGTTTGGTTATCGATGCAATGATGTAATCTTTGCCTTTGGTATGACTCACAATCTCTACACATAATATGTACATATTTATAGTAATAGACTATAATTAAATAAGTGATTCCATTTATATAAGGTTTTTTCATTTCAGACTTGACGCACTTGCTTATGCTAGATTCCTGAAATCACTTTGAAACGAAAATTCTATTCCAAAAAATATCTAGACTAAATACTTTATTTAACATAATAACTATCAATAATTAAAAATATTAGTAATTTTATTTTCATTTAAGTAATATTTATATCGATATTAATAGGAGGCAACTATTAGCTTTTAGCACTTTGCATTGTACCTGAACACGTAAATTTTAGATGGTATAACTTGGCAGTTTTAAATGATTATAATTTAAAAATTATAAAAGCCAGAATATTTCGGGATTAGAATTTTTATCTCAAAATGACTTCAGGAATCTGCCATTAGCAGGTGGTACGTCGAGTCTGAAATACCCTGTATATAAACAAAGATAATATTTTTAAAAAATCATTAACAAATTATAATTCTTATACATCACATTAAGGGAATGCTGCCCTGTTTTACCAACAAACTATGATTAATTTTCCCCAGCTCGTTTCTCTTAATTCCACTTATGGATTGAAAAGTCCTTCTCTACAATTAAAGTATCGACAACAACACAGACTGCCAGATACAATTTAATATGAAAAACGAAAGAAAATTAAAAATTGTAACATAAATAAAAACAACTAAAGGGCGAAATAAGAGTCAGCGCATAAAATAAAACACATATAATAAAAGACATTAATTAGAGATACAAAAAAGTGAACAATGAAGAACGACGTATGTTAATATATAATAATATTCGGAGAAAAGATACCATTACAAGTTTCGGCTGCAGGATTGAGCCCTCTTCAGATGTTATCAAAAGTGAATAGAATAAAAAATAGTAAAAAAAAAAAAATAAATAATTCTTGACGCAACATTCATAGAACGCGAAAATGTGCAGTTCGGTTGAGTCTAGACGTAGAGCACAATATTATTCATACAATTGAGCAGTCAAAGTGATGTCAAATCTCATAGCCAAGTTCTAGTTGATAAAAAAGCAAAAAAGAAAAGAACTCTTATAAAAAGTAAACTTAAATATCTTGGCAATCACAATTGAGATAAAAAGTGAACACTCACCAACAAACATGAGTAAGCCAATGAGAACTGATGTATCTGTATAAGTAAAAAAGGTATGAACGCATACCGACGAATGGACCGCAAATGCGAGAACTGAACATCTCGGTGTCGCACACAACGTGACCGCTCGCTGAAACGGAACGCCACGCACTGAGAGAGGAGACGGGCCGTCAGAATCAAGACGGGCTGCTGAAGATTCATAAGCTTGGTTGCTCTCTTAGAATTATCATCGGTGGGCAGTCCGCTGTATTCATTGGCTACATTTTTACATAATAGACTATTTAAAACCATTTCGAAAGCGGACAGTCACGTTTTGAATTAGAAAACAGTTTTGAATTAGTCGAGAGATTGAGAAGTGTGCACTTTACAGGTGCGAACGAAATTAACGAATTAATTTCTTTAGATGTGACCTCTCTTTTCACGAACGTGCCAACGGATGTAGCGGTCGACTGTGTGAATGAGCAATGGAATGTTATTTCCAGGGATTGCTCCCTGCCCAAGAAAGAATTCTTAGGAGCGATACAGTTTGTCTTGGATTCTACCTTTTTTTCCTTTGACAATGTAATTTACAAACAAAGCTTTGGTACCCCCATGGGCTCTCCAATATCACCGGTAATAACGGATTTAGTGATGAGGAGATTGGAGACGGTGTTCTTGATGTCGTTGAATTTTGATATCCTATTTTACTACAAATACGTTGATGACATATGTACTGCGGTGTTTCCCTCATAAATCGATGGGTTATTAGAACAATTTAATTCATTCCATCCGCGCCTGCAGTTTACTGTTGAAAAAAGGGGAGATACGATTAATTTCCTGGACATCATCGTGTCTATCAATAAAAATCGCTTTTGTTTCGATTGGTACCGTAAGCCAACATTCTCAGGTAAGTTTCTGAACTTTCATTCCAATCATCCATTGACACAGAAAAAAGGCATCATCTTTTCGTTAATTGACAGAGCTTTTTTATTATCTGACGGTATGTTTCACACAAAAAATTTTACTAGAGAATGACTATCCACTGAACTTCATTTTTGACACTATTAATCAACGGATTAAAAATTTGATTAAAAATAGATTCAAAGTACATAATGTTTTGACTGACAATGTCTACGAATGAAACTACCTCTTGGTTTATGGTTCCATACATTCCGCTTCACACGGAGAAATTTAGAAGATTAAATAAAAATAAAAAAGACATCAGGGTAGCCTTTCATAGCCCCAATAAAATGGGCAAATACATAAAAGTTCAGAAAGACTTTTGTCGCCTTACATCGAAAAGCAATGTCGTTTACAAAATATCATGTAACAATTGTGATGCGTCTTATGTTGGACAGGCAATTAAAAACTAGAATTGCCGAACATCGCAATCATATCAGGTATAAAGCTTCTGCCCGCTCTGTCATCACCGAACATAGGCTACTTTATAATCACGATTTCCAATGGGACAATGTCCAAATCTTAGATGAAGAGCCTTCTTATAGGAAACGTTTGATCTCAGAAATGCTGCACATTAAGAAACAGAAAAACAGTCTCAATCTGCAAACGGACACTGAAGGTCTTCACAAGGCATATTTGCCCATTGTAAACAAAGTTCGACTTTTTGATTCTGACGGCCCGTCTCCTCTCTCAGTGCGTGGCGTCCCGTTTCAGCGAGCGGTCACGTTGTGTGCGACACCGAGATGTTCGGTTCTCGCATTTGCGGTCCATTCGTCGGTATGCTCATATCTTTTTTACTTATACAGATACATCAGTTCTCATTGGCTTACTCACGTTTGTTGGTGAGTGTTCACTTTTTATCTTAATTGTGATTGCCAAGATATTTAAGTTTACTTTTTATAAGAGTTCTTTTCCTTTTTCCTTTTTTATTAACTAGAACTTGGCTATGAGATTTGACATCACTTTGACTGCTCAATCGTATGAATAATGTCGTGATACTCTACGTCTAGATTCAACCGAACTGCACATTTTCGCGTTCTATGAATGTTGCGTCAAGAATTATTTATTTATTTATTTTTTTTTACTATTTTTTTATTCTATTCACTTTTGTTAACATCTGAAGAGGGCTCAATCCGGCAGCCGAAATTTGTAATGGTACCTTTTCTCCGAATATTATTATATATTAACATACGTCGTTCTTCATTGTTCACTTTTTTGTATCTTTGATTAATGTCTTTTATTATATGTGTTTTATTTTATGCGCTGACTCTTATTTCGCCCTTTAGTTGTTTTTATTTATGTTACATACGAAGAGTCTTTATACCGTTGTTATTAAAAATTGTAGTTTTGCACCGGCTCCTGTAGCCGACTCGTCGCAGTATGTACTGCATATAAAAGTTTCAGATTTTACCTGTTTAAAATAAATGGCCGGCAGCCTACAGAAAAATATTACCTCAAAGAACAATATTATGTCTGTAAAAATGAACTAGGAGCTTTAGTATAAGAGAACAGAGTCATAAAAAATTTCGTTTGTATGCTATGAATAAAACTGATATGAAGCCATGACACTGAGCACTATTTTAGTTCCTCGATATTGCGACAGCGGCGCTGTCATCAAGTGTGCCTCGCTGGATCAGCAGGAACGATTAGAATTATCGACCTACTCATGCCCGTAATAAGTTTCTTACGTGCCCTGGTCAAAATGTTTTCTCTTGAGAGGAAAAATAATAATAAAACAAATATGATATTAGTTATTTCAATTTTTATGTATAATGTCTTTGTAAACAAAAAATATACAATATTATTCACATGTATTATATTATTTTCGGTTGATTTTTTACTCTGCTCGGATGCCAAAGCGTTGAGCAGCAATTTCATTCGTAGCATACAAATGAAATTTTCGTAGATTCCGTTCTCTTATACTAAAGCCCTTAGTTTATTTTTACAAGCATAGTATGGTTCTTTGAGATTTTCTGTAGGGCGCCAGTTACTTATTTCAAACGTACAAAGTCTGAAATTGTTATATGCAGTACATTTTTTACTTGGCTCGGATGTAAAGTGTCAAACGGCATTTAGTAGGAAGTGTCATTTCTCTTATCGCCTGCTCGCAAATATAGAAATAGATTGAATCATTATGTTACCAGCAATATATTATCAGCTGGAAACGCTATAATAATGGCATATTTTTCTATACAATATAAAAAAATATATATTAAAATAGAATTATTGCTTAGAAAAGGAGTCGTACATCTTTGCTGCATCGACGGTGATAGTAAACCGGAACTGATAGAACACATTTTTAAATTGCAGAGCGAATTATCGAAACAGAAATATGAAAGAGTGAGACAGACAAAAAACAAAAAAGGATAGAAGCTGCGATTGTAATCAGTGAGGCACTGTACGCCAAGCTGGGCTCATCGAGCGAAACAGCGAGTATCTATCTATCCTTCAGAGTCTGTCTCTCTCTCTCTCTATGATCACTTGTTTCTCACGACCGAAAACTGCTTTTTCAGTAATTTCGGCCGCTTAATGTGTATAAATAAGAGGAGAAGGAACATTATAGATAACATATAAGTTTTAATAAATTATATTAATTATATATCTCTCCAATTTATGTATAATAGCAAAAATAATTTCAAAACACGATAATTTACAAGATATTGACATATTCATGATTTTCGATGATCGTTATATACCACGTTCATAGAAATGATTTGCAAGACCTCGGCATGGTCTCGCGCGTAGGGTGGGAGATTAGAATGTTAGAGATCCCACAATCGATTCCTTTTTTCTTTTTTCATAATTTTTTTTTTTAATAAGTGACATTGTTAATAAATGCATGTTACAGGCTAAATATATTTTTATATAATAGTATAATGGCTCAATAATTTAAAAACAAGGGCTACGAAAATAATTTAAAAGAAAAAGGGCTACGAGCTAAAATTTAACCTGTAAAAATTGATAAATAAATAAAAGTCTTAATCAAATAATTATAAAATTTAATAACATGCCGGCTAACAACAACGTTTCGATCACGATCAGATCATTATCAATGTTTACAAAATAGGTCTAAACGGGTCTAAAAAAACACAACTTAAAGTCGATCAAAGATTAAACATAATTAATGTAATTCGCATTTAATAATTATATAATTGTTGGTATCAATAAATTAAGAAAGATCTTCATCTTGTTAGTCAAACGGAACAGTAACATACATTAGAGTTCGTCAGAAAAGTAAAAACTTACACTGTGTACGTTTAATGGCAAATAAAAATATGCTTCGCAATGTCAAGCCATTAAACTGTTGGTATCAGAATTCTCATCTCATTAGAAAATTGTACAGCTAAATAACATCGATGTATGAGTATAAAATAGTGTCCAGAACAAAAAATAATGCATTATAGCTATAATAATAATGTGAGATTATAAGAATGACAGAACAACACAATATTGATATAAATGAAAGTATTATATAAAATGTACAATGTAAAATTATCTATTCAATTAAATTAATTAAATATTCTTTAAAATTAAATAAGAAAAATACCTTTCATAATTGTAGTTAAGAGTTCAGTCTAGAAAAAAAATTAATATAAATAAAGTACAATAAACAATGCGATGAGAGAACGATCGATATCTCTAAGCTTCGACGTTATTAGACAAAATAAATTTAAAATGACTTTCAAAGAAGGAAAGAGAGGTGATGTTAGAAAATAATGGGAAGTAAGAATAAAAAGGGGGATAGGTAGAAGGAAAATAGGAGAGGGGATGTATAGAGAGGAAAGAAAGATAAGTATGACGGAGGAAGGGATTGTATGATTTGTGAGTAGGATTCTGGCAATGATTCAGTATCATTCTGTTTATTTAAACCTCGATTCTGTCTTTTAATGTGAATCATTTCAGATATCAATCTTTTATTATAAGAAGACTCACTGTCTAAAATCTTTACATCATTCTATCTGAAATTATGATTAAAATTAACGCAATGATCTGATATAACAGATGGAGAACCTGTCTTTTTGTTAATATTCAAAATGTGTTCACGCAATATACAAGTATACCTAGTTTTCTCTTGGTTTGGCCAACATAATCTTGGCCATTTCCAAGAAAAGTGTGAATTGCGTCGATCAAATTTTTTTGTTGGAAGCGAAAGTGTGACAGATAGAAGAGAGACAATATTATTTTGTCTAAAAAACTGATAATAGTGCCTCTTTTGTGACAAAGAAGATGATTCGAAAAGAAATTGAGAAACTTGCCAAAAAAGGTTGCTTTGTGATATGTATCAAAAATGATTCTCTGATTGTCAATGATTGTTGTATCAAAGAAATTCTGCCATTAATATCAACCTCCATAATAAACTGTATTCTTGCATATAGAGAATTGAAAATATTCAGTGTACTATTAATCATATATTATATTAGAAGAGTATCGTAGCCCTTTTTCTTTTAACTTGTTTTTAAATATATTTTTATTTAATTATTATAATTCTATGTATATTTCTAAAAGTATTAAACCAACAATTGTAACAAAAATAATTCGACGTAGTATGCGTCGAATACATAGAAAACCATTTTTATATGTAAATAATATATATTTACTTTTAGAAAAAATCCGAAAAGAAATCATGTTTTTATAATAATATAATGTTACGTTTGGTATCGATCAGTACTTTCTAGATATAATTTTATAATTCACAAATTAAAAAGACCTTATGTTATGCAATATACAAATAATTTTTTATTTATCTATTGAAGTGATTCGGTATTCTTCCTACAGTTGTTGGAGTCCATATTAAATTTTCCGGTGCTCGGAAATAATTGCACATTTTGGGCCGACTTTTGAAGCACCGCCTTCTTTTCCCCCGCCATCTATTACCGCTCGATGACTGAGCCGCCGCGCCGCATTGGATTGCGCGCGGACATGTATCTCAGGAGCACTATAAGAAATATGCTGTGACTTTTCAGCAAATTATCAATTCTTTACTTTCCTCTCTACATAATTATATTTTTTTTTATTAAATCAAATATTTTACAAATATTGTGTATA
>NW_017304800.1:391280-393083 GCF_001594115.1 Trachymyrmex septentrionalis
AATATGATAATTATAGTGAACAACTTTCGATATTAGAGAGTTTTTGCAATACCGTTTATCCAGATACGGTAAACGCTAAGGGTAGTGATTAAGTAACTTTTTCTCTAGAGTGAAAACGTGAAAAGTAAAAAATTTTATGTATGTATACACGTATATATACACACATACATACAAAAAATTTTCACTTTTCACATTTTCGCTGTAAGGAAAAAGATACATAATCGATACCATGGTCACGTTATCGTCTTCTTAGCGACCATTTAAGAAAAGGATAAAAGCGTGACATTAGCGTCCACCATATCTGGATCTACGTTATTAAAAAAACTCTATTATCTTTGCAGCTCTATTAATGCGTTTTTGAAGTGCATTTTCCAGGTTTATTCCACTAAAAAATAATACAAACTAATGATCAAATATATAACGCGGTAAAATAAAATTCTATAATAAAATAATAAAATTGAAAATCTTAATCAGACTCTCGCTACTTAAAATAATAACAATATCATTTACGGTTAATAAGAGTCGACCAGGACGAGATGCGTAATTTTAATATAGAATGATAACTCTAATAACTCGTGATGATCTTTTTTATTTCACATGTGAATAAAGAAGACATGTTAGATAAAGAAGAGCTTTAATTTGATATTGTTATTATTCTATATTAAAAGATATTACATTCTGTGGCACATAAGCGTGGTCGGTAACTCTTTGAAAAAAAATGTTATAATAAATGCGCTTTGCCTAATTATGATCCAATGTTAGAGGCGTTCATCATGAGCTGATTATATTTCATTTATATAATACTGCAAGAGGCATTTCGATTATCAAATCTGGTAAAATACGATGGCGGGACCAATTTGTGGAATTTTGCGTCTGCAATTGAAGAAATGTGAATAGATGCATTGTCATGATGGAATCAAAAGCTAATTGTTTGACACGACCGAAACAAAGAAACTAATGAACACATCTATCTGAAATTTTAACAGTAATCCTATGAAGAATCAAACTTTTCTAAAATTATAGTAATTTGATATTTATGGGATCATTTCTATATTAGACCGAGAACTTTTTGATCATATATCCTCGTATAAGTAAACATATAAATAATAACTGTGTATTAGAGTTTACAATAAAAAGCATGTTTCATTGAAACATAGATAAGACCTTGATCGGACCCTGCAGACGCCACCCAAGGTCAAACTGAATATCAGTAAATAGCTTCTTTGAAACCTTACAACTTTTTTCTGAAGTATTTCTTCCAAAAACGTTAAGGACCTTATACCATAAGGATGGCCGTAATTGAGTCGTAGAACGTGAATTATAGTCATACGTCAACGCATTATATTTTGGCGTACTATGTATGCCGACACAAATACAACAATTCATATTCCTTCACGATTAGTTATAGTCACTTTTATGTTCAGCTCATAAATCCGGGATCTTTTTGGACATCCTATATAATATATATGTTGTACATATATGTGTGCTATATATATATTAGGTGTACAAAAAAGTTCTGAGCTTTAGATTTGATACAACCGAAATAACAATTTAAATTTTATATATCTTCCCGCCCTTTTGGGGTTTTAAAACAGTAACATTTAACCTCCTGAAATGCGATACGGTTTGGCGTTTGATGCACATAACCTCAAAAATCAGTAGTGTTCACGATGGCAATTACAAAAGAGCATATTCGATTTTCCATCCACTTCGCGTTTCATCTGAAGAAAAATGCTGCTGAAGCCACTGAAATGATTTGTGCTGCATATGGAGAGAACGCTGTAAGTCATGCAACATGCAAAA
>NW_017304800.1:393218-394020 GCF_001594115.1 Trachymyrmex septentrionalis
TATATATATATATATATATATATATATATGTATATATATATAAAACATACATTACACGTTCAATAGTCATATGCATAGTTTTCGTACGACGCTGTACATTTATGAAATGTATATAAGTATATCATATTCAAAGTGTTTTAATAAATGTATACATTTATTGGTCAATGTATACGTTGACTAACAGCAAGTTACAATAAGTATATTTTTTACTAAATGAACACTCTGACTGTGGCATAGATATACCTTCGGAATTTGAAATACATGTATACAAGTGTAATGTAATAGCACTTTTTCTTTTATTCCCAATGCCACTTAGGATGTAACATATTTTGTCAGTACATAAATACATTGCACATATGTATATAACTATTCCATCTCTTTTTATTATGTTTAATGAGCTTTTTACGATAATAAGTCATAAATCAATTATAAATCAGAAGTCAGACGCTAAAAATTGACAACTGTGATTGTTCAATTTTTAGCTTCTGACTTCTGATTTATGACTAATGGCTTATTGTAGAAGACATAATAAAAAGAGATAGAAGTTACTCATACTTAGTTTTTCTCTTTATAAAGAGTATTTACTTTTTTATTTAAAGCATCTATTTTTATATTCAAAACATTTAAAATAAAAGAAACCATTTATAATGTAATACAATAATTATTATCAGTAGAGTTTATATTCTTTAAATTTTGTGATGAATAACTTTAAAATATTACAGTACTAAAATACACAAAATAATAATATTTTATAAAAATAATGAATATATAATATATAAAAGCTTATAATATTATAATTCAT
>NW_017304801.1:0-2076 GCF_001594115.1 Trachymyrmex septentrionalis
GTTTAGTCGCTTCTACAAAAAATCTAACAACAGCAGCAGCATTGTATTCCGCTGGAAGCAACACACAAAAAGAAAATTATTACTTCAGAATAATGATAAAACTCCATAATTTACGAAAAGATGTGCTAAGTGAGTTTAAGAATTCCCCATTTTTATACTTTTTCAAATTAACTACTTAATTAATTATTTAATGTTTTTTTTATATTTTTTATAGTGCGCCCATGCATCGTGCAGTTCATATACTAGGTAGGAAATACACCTTGACACGTACGGGATACAAATTTCTAGAAATTGATATCAACATTGTCCCACCAAGCTATGTGGAGATTGCGATAGGAGATAATCATGGAAACAAATTAATACTATCTATCGAAACATGGAAAGGACTTCATGAACAACGTTGGAACATTCAAAACTGTCTTCGGAATTACAAGAATAATTCTATTTATTAGCATTGGACCGCTGACTGTGCAACATAGTACGATTGAAAATGCTATGGTTGAAAATTGCTTGGAATCATTCATATGTTTAATGATGATTCAATCGATAGTATTATTTATACAATATGATTAGAAATAAGACCGTTTATATTAAATATATTATTTTAGATACGAAGCGCCAATTACTATATCATTTCAATGAATATATATATAGTAGTTCAATATCTTAACATTCAGACCGGAGTGTCGCTCGTATTGGAGAGGTGCTTCGTATCTAAAGTAAAATATTGTTTATGTTCAACTTAGATCAATACATCGAATTAAATATGCGCTAGTGATTACTTTGATAAAAATCAGCTCCTCGACTGCGAATTGTTAGCTGTAGTTTTTTGCGCATAAGAAAAAAATTATGTAAAAGAAATGTAAATAAAAAAATTTTTAATTTAAAATATTATGATATAATTTCTTCACATATATGAAATAGGGGGCTGAAATATACGGTTCGTGTCTCTTCTATTTTTTGTACAGAAGGGATTACAATATAGAATTGTTGTGATGAATGAGATATATGAAAGGAAGGATGAAAGAAACAAACAGGGATTAAAAAATACAAAACTATTAATTTTTATTATTATTGTTATTATTATTACATTGGTTTGTATGTAGTATTAAAAAAATATATTATATTTAAAAAAATGGAATTGGGCATCGAGCAATAACTCAGGTATCGATAGCTCGAACATCAGCAGCGTTTTATTCGGGACATCAAAGATTAGTAGCCTGAGCATCAGTAGCAGCGCTTGCTGGAAAAAAAAAATAAAAAAACTTAATTACTATTCGCTTTTAATAGAGAATAAAATGCACTAGTCACCATAAACGCTTTTGTAAACAAAGAAGATACATATTGTTTGGCTTATATTTTGCCGACGTTGATGATGACATTGGCGACTTTAATGCTTTTTCTACAGGACATTGCCAACACCTCGCTTTCTTCCTCGACAGTGGTGGACTTGGCGGCAACATGACATAGTAAGAAGGAACGGTACCTCTTGCGCTCGATTGATTTTCGAAGTATACATTCTTTTACTTTGTCCATATCTTAATGCTCTTAATTGAAGCTTACGATTGAATAAAAAAAAGCTTTATACACTGTCTATATATATATATACAATATATATATACTACATGGGCTGAAAAGTCCCGGGATTTTTAATGAAAATAAGCGTTTTTGGGCAAAGTTATATTTATTCCTCAACATAGTTGCCTTCAAGGGCGATACTTGGTATAGCGATTTTCCAACATTTCGATGCCCTTTCTGTAGTACGAAACGTCCAAGCGTTTCGTTCCTTCGAAATACGCCTCGGTTTCCGCGATGACTTCCTCATTCGATCTGAATCTCTTTCCCTGGAGCCATCGCTTGAGATTTGGGAACAGATAATAGTTGCTAGGGGCCAAGTCTGGAGAATACTATGGGTGAGCAACCAATTCGAATCGTAATTGGTCCAATTTGGCCATCGCTTTCAAGGACGTGTGTGACGGTGCGTTATAGTGATGTACAGAACGAAGGCGAAAGTAGCGTCATTCAAACAACTATAGCTTGTAAACGAATGGACGAAATGTCATGAAACTTCATACA
>NW_017304802.1:0-377 GCF_001594115.1 Trachymyrmex septentrionalis
GGCCTCTCCGGGTAAGTTCCACGCGATAAAGCACATTCTCAGCTTTATTTTTATATATAATTTGTCTGTGCTACAGTTAGTACTTCTCGTGTTAAAGCTGATCGCGTGGAACTTGGTCGCCGCGGCGTAACTCCAGCGCGCCGCACCTGACGCATCCGCTCTGACGGCTGTCGCGCAGCATAACTCCGCGTTATGCTGCTGATATATTAACTAATTATTATTATTATTATTCATTTATTAACATCTTTTATTCAGTAACATCATTTTACCGCGTCAATTACCCGCGGATAACGCCGGCACGGAGATAACGTACGTGCCGGTGCATACGGCTGTCACGGCGGATGTACGCGCGTACTTAGCTCGGAGATTTTATTATT
>NW_017304802.1:477-984 GCF_001594115.1 Trachymyrmex septentrionalis
GAGTGTGAGTGTCGCGATTTGCCGAGAAGCGACCTCGTCTATTTAGTTTATACGCGCCGCGAGTGGTATTGGGGGTGCGTACGTGGCTGTCAGCATAACAGCAAAATTTTTATAAGTACCGAACTTCGGTCAATTCGCAAAGCCATCGCGGGCGGGAGTGCGTTCGCAAACTCATCCACTCCCGCCGACCGAAGTTCGGAGTACGGCCACGTACAAGCACTCCTATTTGTGCATACATTGCCGCGAGTGCAATTAATTATTTACATTGTTTTTTTGTGCTGTATTCGCCCAGTGGATCCGCTTGAGGCGAGTGCACTTATTTTTTTGTTGAATTTTATTTGTTTATCTTTATTTTATTTTATTCTTTTTGTTATTTACTTATATTTTTGTTTCTTTTATTTTTGTTATATTTTTGTTATTATTTACTATTTTATCATTATTTTACATTTTAACTTATTTATTTTATTTAAGTTATTTTTGTTTGTGCACTCGTAATGGCGGATCCAC
>NW_017304803.1:0-580 GCF_001594115.1 Trachymyrmex septentrionalis
AAGTTGAAAGGAGACTATGAGAAATAAAAATGAATCGATCAAAAAAAATGTATTTTACTATGATTTTCTAAAAATTTATTGACTTGCCCTCGTATTTTGCGTATGTATCATGATAATAATGCCCATTGCGGAGTCGAAAAAATAATACAATAATACGAAATGACTATTAGTTCCCGTCTATGCGTAAACAAGCTCAGTCTTATGTGGACAATTGTTTGGTATGCCTTGTAGCTAACTTTTCAGTGAACACAAAAAAGGATGAATTACAACTAGAACAAACCCCCAAACTTCCTATGCATACTGTACATATAGATCATTTTGTCCATTGATAGAATTTACCAGTGGACGCAAGCATATCTTGGTATTGATAGATTCATTTACAAAGTTTACTTGGCTTCTGCCAAAGTAAAAATCACAAGTTCAAGAGAGACGATTGAAAATATAATTCCGATCTTTAATGTTTTTGGTAATTCTTGGTATCGGATCGCGGAACTTCATTCACCTCTTCTGAGTTCTTTGATTTTATACAAAAGAGAGGTATTAAACATAGATTGGTTGCTGTAGCCGCTCCTTGGGCGAA
>NW_017304804.1:0-224 GCF_001594115.1 Trachymyrmex septentrionalis
GGATTATTATCTTTTGGTTATATCTTCAGCATTTTATTATTGCATTTAAATGTAACCTTGTGCTAGTGGTGTTTGTTGTTTTTTAATTTTTAATTTTATCCTTTTATTAACTAGAATTTCATCAAAATAATTGTTATACTTCACGACAATTCAATGCGGGAATTATGGTGGAGATCAACTCACCCGAATCGATAACATTCGGAACATGCGATCATTTGCGACGA
>NW_017304805.1:0-842 GCF_001594115.1 Trachymyrmex septentrionalis
TTGAGCTAAAAAATACGCGATGACTTTTTACTCAACCTAATATTAACTATCTCTTATACTTGGATACGAATTATAAAATATCAAAGACGTATAAGCGGTTTTTGTAAACTGATAAAATACGTATACAATATATCCGATTGTTATTTGAATTATCCATTTACGCAGACGTTGATATTTCTTTGACAAACCGATTGCTTCCATTGTGTCGTCCACTAAGGAAAGTTCGTGTAAGCACATTTTCAATTCCTTTAAAAAATCATATTGATTGATCATGCGTCAAAAAAGGAAATTATATTAGTATAAAAATTATTATTGCAATGTGTATAGAAAATGTGATGGTTAAAAAAGTTATAAAAAAGATTAGTATTTGAAACATAAGATTAAAATTATTACGATAAAAGCAAATTTGGAAGAGTAATATAAATATTAATTTTACTAAACAGATTTTGATTACACTAAATAAAAATATAAACACAAAAATTGATTTATCCAAAAATTTTTTATAAAAAACTTTTGCACAAATCTTATAAAAAATGTGGTTCGTACAAATTGCTTAAAATTTTAATATTTAATTTATAGCTCACGTTAAGCTGATTAAAATTCTTCATGATCAACAAACCTTCAAATGTCTTACTTTTTGATCTAGGACCTACAGAATATTTTTATATTTTATATAAATAAGTACACAATATCGAAATAAATCTTTTTTGCTATACTTATATCAATGTTAAGATTAGGTAAATTAATGTTTTCTTAAACTAAATTAAATTAAAGTTGCTTATAAAATTAATAAAATTAAGTTAAAAGTTGAAAGAATAAAAAATTAATTTAATAAAAGTTAA
>NW_017304805.1:942-1157 GCF_001594115.1 Trachymyrmex septentrionalis
TTAAAAGTTAAGTTTAAGTTAACTTAAGTTAAGTTAACTTTTAAAAAAAAGTTAATGTAATTATTTAGTATAAAAGACTATTCTTCAATGATCTTGATCTTGACGTATGTTGGTCAAAGTCATGTCTCCGAGGGACCTTGAACAAATTTTAGCTATTGATCGTTGTTTATTAAAAAGTTGTTACCAAAATATTCATCAAAAGAATGTGGTTTTAA
>NW_017304806.1:0-282 GCF_001594115.1 Trachymyrmex septentrionalis
TTAATGTAATAAAAATAAAAATAGTAATGTGAAAACATTAAAAATAATTAAAGAATTAATTTCTACACTGTTCGTTTCAGAAAAAAAATAAGTTTGAAAAAATGTAAAAAATATCATCATACTTAATAAATATTATGCATAATTTTATATACAATTATACATAAGTAATTTTCTTACATTTCTTCAAACTTGATTTTTTTCTAAAACAAATAGTATAAAAATTACCTTTTTAATCATTTTTAATATTTTCACATTACTATTATTATTTCAATCACACTAAAA
>NW_017304806.1:382-996 GCF_001594115.1 Trachymyrmex septentrionalis
CACACTAAAAAGTAATTTTACAAAAGGAAGATATATGAACATGTATGGACATATTTCATATATAATTATACATATTTATGGATATTTATTCATACATATTTATACATATTTATACATAAAACATTTTTTACTGAGTAGATATAACGTGACATTATAAATTTTACAGTGCATGCACAATAAATTCCATATAATAAAAAAGTATTCAAGATTAAGTTTTTCCCAATTTGTTATAACTTATCCATTTTAAGGCAACAGATGTCTGGATACATACAATTATCCGTATATTTTTAATAAATTGATGCATATATGCATCTATAGATATATAGTAATTAATAAAATTACCACACATCCGTTGCTCCAATCAAAACATTAATTTATCACTCACCAATCCGATGCGCAACAGCGGAGTTATATCAGCAACGTCGCTACGATGATTCTGTAACAAAAAAAGTATGAAATTCAAATTAAAACACAGTAAAAAAATCAATATTTCAAAAAATATTACTAAATGCAAAGTTCTATTGAAAATAAAATCATATAATATTCAAAATGTATAATTTTTATAAACATCGAATTTTTTAATTCACTATTCAGTTATATTTATAAAAATAATT
>NW_017304807.1:0-325 GCF_001594115.1 Trachymyrmex septentrionalis
AATTGGCCACTGATCCAATTGGCGGAAACTCGCTGAAGCTTTATGTACACCAGAAGATCAGATAATCTTTGATGTTTGAACAGAACGATACTCCCATTTCTCGAGATATACCTGTTTATTTGATTCTCTGCATTAGTTTCTTCCTTTGGTTTCCGAGATTTAAACTGCAACTGCGGCGTGTTCTCCGAGAAGCGTCTCGTGTTCACTTCGTCCATCAGCAAAAAATCCTTTAAAAATTAAGCACACTTCAACAAGTACGTGCCAATAGAGATAAAAGAATGATTGTAGATTTAAGTTCACCGTAAATTAGAAAATAATATGATAA
>NW_017304807.1:425-759 GCF_001594115.1 Trachymyrmex septentrionalis
TATGATAACATATACCTCCAATCGATTGAATGACACTATTGATTCACCCAGCAGTATTAGCCCTTGCGGAAAGTACAACGCGACGACGAGTTGAACTATGTTAAAGTATGTATGTCGACATTTCATAGGTCATATCGGCAGTCAAATTATTTTCCATTAAGACAAACGTTATCAGAGTGAAATAGTTCGTCAATCGTTCAGTGAAGACTATGATGGCCAAATATGCGGCGCGCACATACGACGAGAATTTAATTTGATTGATCTCTAATTGATTGATCTCTTTTCTGATTACTGACATAATCTGGCTGAACGGTTTCTCCCAGGCGTACATCTT
>NW_017304808.1:0-904 GCF_001594115.1 Trachymyrmex septentrionalis
ATTGTACGCATACCACTCAAGCTCTCCGCCAGTGTCTTAGGCAACTCATACAACACAGCTCATCATTGTCTTCAGCGAACTCTCAGACGACTCAACAAGGACAGGGAACATCAGAGCCTTTACACCAAGTTCATGACTGAATATGAACAACTCAATCACATGGTGAAAGTCACATCAGAACCCTTAGGGAATGTGGCGCCATACTATCTACCTCATCATGGCGTACTCAAACCCGACAGCACAACAACGAAGCTTCGGGTCGTTTTCAATGGCTCGAGTCCAGCTTCATCAGGATATTCAGTGTGATGATGAATGATCTCATGCACATCGGTGCAAACCTGCTGCTCGATGTCTCAGACGTCCTCATGTGGATCCGTGGCCATCGTTACATCTTGCCACAGACATAACTAAGATGTATCGACAAATCAAGGTACACCAATCAGATTGGGATCTACAGCACATTCTGTGGATTGACAAACATCACAATGAAACATCATACTATCTCACCACGGTCATTTATGGAACGAAGGCTGCTCCATTCTTGGCAGTGCGGACACTCATACAACTTGTTGCAGATGAAGGACATCGATTCCCACTGGCAGTGCCACCAATCACTCATGAAAGATACGTGGATGACATCTTTGATGGTGCTGACACAGTGGAACAACTCACAGAAATCGCTCATCAACTGGAAAATCTCTGCCATGCGGGCGGGTTTCCTCTCACTAAATGGCACTTCAATCATCAAGATTTATTAAACGCAATCTCATTGACGGACTCAATCACCTCATCAGTCTCACTTGACGATTGCGCAACCAAAATTCTCGGATTAAGATGGCTTCCTCAACAGGATGTCTTCACATTCGCAACAAGCTCAACATCTCATCAAGAGCAATTCACAAAG
>NW_017304809.1:0-364 GCF_001594115.1 Trachymyrmex septentrionalis
CATAAGTTATTTTGAATCACCTTTACATCTAAATAGATATATTGTAAATGGGAAAAGATTTTTTTTAAATTATATTTATATAAAAGTTGATAATCACAATATTTTAAATATACTATTATAGGGTAAATCCTGTTTAAGGGCGCCCCCTTCAATGACCTTGACCTTGACATATGTTCTAATTACATGAGTAACCTCCAATAGGTTTTAGTCGCTCATTACACGTAAAAAGTTATTAAGAAGAAAAATTTGAAAAATGATGTCTTTTTTCATTATATAAAACAAAAATGTCCTACTTCAAAATATATTTTATGACTGTCCATGCGAAGCGACTCTCACCCTACCTCCCCCCTCCTGTCTAGAGGCG
>NW_017304810.1:0-330 GCF_001594115.1 Trachymyrmex septentrionalis
CCGTCTTCTTATCAAATCCAGTAGTAAGAAAAACTTTCTCTTCTGTCTCATTGGAATTAGGTTTACGTATCGCTAGCTTGGGATAAAACTGATGACCGGAAATTGCTGCTGAGAAGCCCAGCATTCGTAGAAGATTATCGGAAAAGTTTATATGATGCAGCAATTTGCAATTTTCGTCGCAGTTAATACTTATGTAGACTTTGCCGCCAGACGCGCTTTGCTGTTCGAAATAAAAATGTGACTCGGCATCTTTACAAGCGATATTAATCGCCTTAATAAGCTTGTGGATATCGTTGTAAATTCCATTTGGAAATGGAGCTTCTTTTGCCG
>NW_017304811.1:0-12690 GCF_001594115.1 Trachymyrmex septentrionalis
AACGCAGTTTACTTATGCATGCGTTATAATGCATATTTATAAAGTTACTTTTTATTTTATACAGATGTCCAAAAGTCGCCCGCAATATTTCAAGAAATAATTCGGGACCCAAAAAAAAAAGAAAGCAATATAACGATTAATTCGGAAATAAGCCATTTTCAGAATATAACTATTTTTATATTAAGAAAGTTTTAATTTATTTTTTATAATCACAATTGTAACTCATTGTGTTTTAACATATATATAATGACATATATAATGACATTAAGGTTTATTTTGGCGATACAATTTTTATTTAAAACATTTTTTTTATTTTAATAGGCGGACACCAAGTGGGCTATATGTCCATGTGGTGCATCTGAATAACGAGAAAAATAGTTCAAAATGTAGTTAACACTATGAAAAAATTAGGAATAATTATAAAAATCAATTATAATTTTTTAACATAAAATGATGGTTATAACTCGGAAACTTTTTTTCGGACTTATGTTTATATGTACAGCTTTTTTACCTTCCTTTGGGTCCCGAATCGTTTCTCGAAGCATTGCGGGCGACTTTCCAGATACCTTGGATATTTACCAGTTATTTTTATTAATATTCTTGTTTTATTGGTACTTTTATATATTTATGTATTAATTATTATCATTGTTCTTCAGAAGTATAAATTGCTTGATGCGTTTCTATTTGAAAATAGTTGTGCTTATTAAACGTATCATATTGCATATTAGCATTTTATGATAAAAAATACAATCATAACATAATTCGTGCTACAGAATTTCTTTTTTTAGTTCTCAAAACAATAAATTAATAAAAGACTGTTATCATTTACATATGCAAAACATAAATAAACAGGAAATGTATAAGCTGAATTACTATAGACCTTATGTATTATTTCATTTTATAATGTGTTTATTTATACTTTGATATAATGGCAGAGACTAACAGTTATTAAGATCTAGATAAAATAAGAAACGGAATCAAAACATGTTTGTAAATCATGTTTGTAAATCATGTTTGTAAATTTCTAAGCCCAAAAAAATATTTTTTTTTCGCTTAAAAATTGAATTCGATAACGTAAATCGATATTTACTTAACAAACATATGATGCATGATAAACTAAACAAAAATTTAATAATTTTATCTTTGATTAATACTTGTTAGTCATTACTCGGAATTAATGTATTAGTCTGCTGTTACATATTTTAATCAATAACAACGAAATGAAAACGCGAGATATGTCGGTGTTATTGATCAGAATACATATATAATTTCCCGAAATTGATAATCAAAATTTTCTGCCAAAAATAAAGTTTTTCATATGCATTATTCCAGTATTTTTATACTTCTCTATTAGATTACTGTTACTATGAAGCACAGAACAAATACATACTGTTAAAATTATCAATATAATAGCAATATTTAATATATGTGTAATAAACAACACATATCACTATTATTTTTACAGTGAAGTATAAGTACATAACTGTATTCAAAATATATTAAATATCTCTCCTATCTGTGCATATATAGATATTATCAATTAACACAGGAGATTAGATTAATTCCAAGCAATGGCTAAATATGGCAGCAACTATTGATTTGTATCATTGGTTTATACAATTGCAATGATAATTTGTACTATTTATGTATTTTATTACAATTCGATCACATATATTTGTGATCACATATTGTAAAAGAATCTGAATAAAATTTTATACATCATTAAACAAAATAACGAACGAAAAATTTCTGTTCCATATGCATGCATAGAATGTTTAAATTATCTAAAAACGCATGATATACATTATATAACGCGACATTAGAGCAGCATTCGATTGGAATAAAAATTTCTACCAGATAGTTATGATTTTTTTTTGGCACACTATATTTCTTTGTTTTCTCCTTCTTTTATTTAAATATTTTACTTAATATATTATAAAAAATTTATTTAATAATAATAATGCTACTTAGAATTAATTACAATTAGAAATTTATAAATTTTAGTACTTGGTAGAGGAATATTTCATGAGATTTTGCGGTAAACTGACTTAAGTTATCTTAAATATGTTATATCTCGAGATAATCTCTCTTTTTTCCCTTTCTGTAATAAAGAAACAGTTATTTAAGTTAAACATACAAAATGATACCATGTTAATTGCGTTTATCATTTCATATATTCTGTTTAAAAATACAATTTTATCTGTTATTACACATATTTACACGAATTTTTTTTTGTATTATGTCAGAAAAGCGGTATGTTATTCTGTTCTATAGCTTATCATAAAGTTTTGTTATCATCAAACTTAAATTGTTTCCACTTAAATTAAAAAATTGTCACGATTATTCGATTATCTTCTTCTCGTACATTCATGTAGTGTAATGTACAATGTATATCATTAAACACTCATTCCGCAGGTCAGCAGGAGCTCTTGTCGGCTTTACCAGCGATATTGGCTTGCCTCATCTCCATTCTGTTGGTAATCATTTGCGTCGGAGCTTTCAAAAGCTCATATGAAGAGATTTTAACAAAATATCAAACAAGATATCTTAGCAAGATATCGAAATCTTTCCGCTGTCAATTGCGAGATGAATCTTGATCGCGACTTAAACGTTATGATATTTTTCAGGACGCGGCAAGCAGAACTGCAACGATTGCGGAAGATCGATGAAGATGAGGAGGTCTGTCTCTTATAATCCAAATAAAACCATGGAAATCAATTAGAAGAAATTCTATATGCCTAATTTTCAGAAATGTCGTACTTTGTATGATATTCATATATCATTTCGCATTATTTACATACTTGTAATTCACCAATCCACTTAGTAGATATTACCCTGGTAGAAATTTCAAGCATTTTTTGAGCACTTGCTAAACACTTATACCAATCTTTTATGTAAGAATTCATATTTACGAAAAACTTTAAAGCGGAAATTCGTATCTTTTCTTTTTCATTTTTATTTTTTTTATAAATCTACTATTTCTTGCATTATAAATCTGCACGATAAGAAAAAACATCACTTTCGACTTTTTTTAAATTAAACTTTTAAACCAATCAATTTTTAAAAATACATTAATTAGTTAGAATAAAAATCTTTGTTTTTTTAAATGCACTAGTTACGTATGATGTTCCATCACATATATTGCTGCACTATATATTATGCAGACAGGATTTATGAATTTATCCACGAAGAGAAAAGGAAACATAGATACACAGAGTGTAACAAAAATGTTCAATAAAATACAAATAATAGGGAGCATACAGCTGTTTATTAAATAAATAATAGAATAATGCCGGCTTGACGACAGCTGTATTACTGCTGACCTGCGGAATGTCGCAGTCAAATAAGTGTCTTCCATTTTGGTTATTGTTTTTTGATGATTACGTCGTCCAAAGTATTATACTAGAACGAACTATATCGCTATGATATATGTATGGAATATATTAGAGTCCTTATAATAGAGTCTAGACATTGCTGAATCGATTACTAATTGGTTCCGTCATTAACATTCAAATGACGCTATCATTAAATATCGAGAGCCAATAGCAGGTTAATGTTGGAAAAAAGCGCGGTTTTTATTGGATGTTAACGTTATCGAAAATGTTTAAAAAATTCCGCAACAGCAGTATAGATTAGTTTACACATTAAACAAATATATCATTACATAGATGATTGTCACACTGTCATTTTTGCTCACCTGTAAAATTCTATTCTACTCCATCTTTTATCTGAATCTTGGATCATTTAATTGGATTCAATTCAACTGTATCGGCTTGTATGACAGCAAACAGTCATCTAAACTGCGCGATAAACACGGCGACATATTTTCGATTTTGGCTGTTAATTACAAACGGGCATGCACGCGAATGCAATGTCGAGACTTTGTTGTAGGGATTCTAGAATATAATTGTTGTACTGTGTAATAGTGCTGCGCGATGACCAAAATATAAGTCTGTTTTTTAGTTCTGCACTAAACAGTACTATAACTTATTTTCTTTCTTTCGCCAAATATCAAAATATACTTATTTCAAAACTTTAAGTTCCAAAAGATACATTAGTTCAGCCACAGAAAATAGATTTTACATATGAAGAACAATGACACGCGTTAATATTTTGTTTAAGAATGTAATCCTTTGTAAAATATTCAAATGCTACTTTCTACATAGATTAATTTTATTTGATAATCATGGCATTTTCTCTACAATATTTTCTATAAACTGTTTGACATCGTTTAAGCTACTCATACAGTCACATTTATTGATTTATTAATCGAACGGCACATTAACATACATTAATTAAAAATCGTTCGGTGTTGCGCGTTGAGCATACCTCAACTATTTTTATTAACTGCTAATATGCAAATATATTTTAAAATCTCTATATTAATAAATTCTTTCAAGGAAAAATTACTTTGCATTAAAGAATGTGTGACCGCACGCCCGCGCGTGTGCGTGTGTGTTTGTATATACGTTATCATTGTCATTATAAAGATATTGTTCATGAATCTTCTAATGTCACGCGTTAATTATATTCGAAATCTTGTTTCCTCATTAATTACAATATTATGTGATATTGCTATAATTGATGAGCATGTAACAATGGCGAAACAATTAACAGTTTCGAATGTTTGAAAAACGTTAAAACTTGTCATTTTACAAACTTCTAATCTCTAAATTCTTGTATTTAAAGTGGAATCTTTCTCTAAAGAGTGAAAATTGTGTCTTTAATAAAACATAATCTATTAAACAAATAATTAAATTCAATAGGTATAATAATCTAATTAAGTCTTGTAAAATTTATTATAAGCTTTGCTTTACTCGCTACTCTATCGATTTATTCATAAATATACGTATGATTTCGAATGTTTATGCAAACGATAACTGTAACGAGTAGGACTGTATTTTCGTGCGCATATGTATATAAAAAAATTCATCTCATGCACAACTATGATTGATCAATTTCTTTCGGCTTAAGACTTAAAAGCTTAAGTAACAGTTCATTGCACATGTGAAACTCGTTATGCAGTCATGTTGTGTGTTTATAACGATAATTTCGCTGCCTTTTTCCAGTATAAAATATCAACTATCGTTATGAACACATAACGACTGCATATAAACGAATTAAAGAATGCAGGGCTTTTACTGCTTCGGTCAGCGCGTCTATATTATGATGACCACGTACGAGATGATGCTTAATTTTAATAAAAGAATTTCAAAATACGAGTTGCTTGTTTCAAGAAAACGGATCAATAAAACAAAAATTTTATTTTTATTTAAAAAAATTCTTATTCTTGATTTGAAGACATTGTTATTTTTTACATGGTGTTCTTTCTCTCTTGAATAATAATAATAATTATTGAATAACAAAAATATATTTTTCTTGATTTAATTATAATTTTTTCATGTAAGCAAACTATGTTGATTTAACACTATTTAACATTATTTTACAATTTATATTTTAAAAATAAAGATATTCCTAACATAAGAATGTACTTTTATCCTCTGTGTGTGTTTCAAAAATTAAAAATTTTAAATTTTCATTAAATTTTAGAATTGTATTAAATATATGCAATGAGATGTAGAGTAACATAATTTGTTTGTCAGATGGTTTATTTAATTTACGCATACGTACTAAGGATATCAATATTTACGTTTTCTGACAAGGAGACGTGTTATTATTTCTTTTTTCGGTTTCTTACCAGTTTGAAATAACGACACTTCTCCAAGTAATAGGCAGTTAGTCGTAAGTAATCGATAATAAAGGACAGTGTTAACGAAGATGGCCCAAGAGCGATCCGAATGGATAATGCAATTTCGCAAAGAATCTGGATTTGACGCAAAGAGTAATCAGTTATTTAACTGTGAATGCTGCAGACAAGAATCAAGACCTGCTTTTAGTGATAATCATTTAAAAATTATACGTCATTTATACAAGCAGCATCATCAGAAATCATCAGAAATAATCGCAAACCCAGAATATGAAGCCGTAGCAAAAAAATTTTACCTTCGACCCAAACAGTATGTTGAAGTTGGAAAATGTCGTGAACTAAATTGTGACGACGATGTTAAAAGTATGTTTGGTAAAGCATTACCATTTAAAAATCATTCGATAACGCATCATGAAGAGGACAAAAAAAGTTTTTTCGCAAAAGCAGTAGAAATTGTTTCTGGACAAAAAATATTGGATAATTACGAAATAAAGGACACTGAATTCGCAAATTGCTCATTTTGTCGAACACCGTTACCCTTGGAAAATTTGGACTCGCACCCTGCTGAAATACTCTCGACCTTGAGCGATCACTGGAACGAACATATTAGGTATAAATAAAGTATTCTTTATATTTGCCCAAAAGCATGGAAAGTTGATTTTATACATTCTATTTGTTTTGTTTTAACAATTTCATTATTAATTCAAAAAACATAAATGATCTTACAAATAGAATTACGCATTTTTTTCATGAAATTGTTAATTAATATTATATAAATGCTCTTTATATAATTTATATCAGAAAACTGTGTTTAGTACAGTCTCTGTAATCATTATTTTATCATACGTACAAATACATGATATACTTAAGAACTAAGATTAAAATGTTAAAGCTTTTTTTAATCCAGCAATTACAGTTAACTCATAAAATAAAATTGGTTTTTAATTACAGACGTCCAACGCTATAAAATTCAAACTTACAGAGTTCAGACTTCCAAAGTCTTCATTAGTGATAATAAATAATAACATTTTTATATACCTCCTTACAAAGTGAACAAACTTAAATATAATATATGATAAAAATTATCGCTCTAAGCGAATCTTATATATACTTATTCCTGCATTACGATATTACAGATCGGAATTGATATCCAATCAGAAATTTAGAAGTCCTAATTATAAAAGTTTGTTTTACTAATTCATCAGTTGTTATCGATAATTCAGCCAGTTGTTGACTGAACTGGATTCACGATAAAACCAAAGAATTAATATACTTTTACAATATATATTATGTTTATGTTCGTTTACTTCTTCATAATATATAATAAAAATTATTTTATTATATACCTTTACTTTGTAAGCGATTATATAAAAAAAAAATGTTAGTATTTATTATCACTAGAGATTTTGTAAGTCGAAACGTTTGAATTTTATAGTGTTGTGCGTATGTAATTAAAGACAAATTTTATTTTAACAAATTTTAAGAGTTAACTGTAATAGCTCGTTTAAGAAAAGACATTATTAATCGGTAATTTTAATGCGATGTATACACGAGCTTATTTTTCTATATTTAAATACATTCCTATGTAACTTTTAAGGCGTTCCGTAATAACATTTTTATTAATTGAATTGAAACATGAAAAGTATTAGAAATCAGTCAATTGTACAATCTTATATAAATTTCAATCAAATGCAAGTTTCACTCGCGCGTATCAGATGATTATATTCGTACGTGTACAGAACTGGTACTAAGAATAAAACTCCAGATATATTGAATTAAACTTAATAGAAAGAATAAACAATATAGTGTTTTATGTTTTTGCCATAAATAATAAATTAATTTTTTTAGTAATGAACATTATGGTAATTATATGATTTACACATATTTATTATACCTACGCGTTCCTTGCTATTACAATAACTAGTAATCTACAAATCTTTGTAGACAAGTAATCTAAAGTTGGCATGGAACGTAACTAATATAAAATCAAATTAATTAATTATATAAAATTAAATTAATAAAATATATATATTAAATAATCCATATTAAATAATCCTATGAATTCCACAGAAATGTTCCGGAATTATTACTAAACACAAAACTGTTATTAGACGAAGCTTCCATTCAAAGAGAGTTAAAAGATATTGAAGACAAAAATTTAGAAGCAAACAAAATGATGCAAAGTATTTTTGAAAATTTTAAAATTGAAGAGATCATAAGAAGTAAAGAAGCGGAATATGGTTTTGCATTTCTTGATACGTTGTTAGAAACGTACCATATAAGACTCACGCACTTGTATGGTATAGCAAGATGTAATATAAAATTATGTCGTGGATATATTCCAATAATTAAAAATAAGTTATATCATATACGAAATCATTGGGAAGTACATCACGGGCCGAAAAATAAGATATACAATGAAGTCAAAAATGATAGAGCTATACTAAATATTTTTGAAAATTACAAAATAAAGGATGGAAATCTAGCAACCTGTTGTGAATATTCTTATTGTAAATATTCAGAAAATTTGGAAGAAGACACTCAATTGTCACTCGACAAATTGCAAAAAATGTACAAACACTGGAAGGATGTCCATAGGTACGAAACAAATATTTTTTAGACATATCAAAACGGGCAAAAGTTAATTACGTTTTTCTTGTTTTATTTGTATAACTTCATAATAATCCGAAAGTAATAACAATTGTCTGACTTTGGTTTTGTTATACCAAAATACATCTTATGATAAACAAATAGTAGTATAATCACAAAGCAATAAAACACGAAGAAGCGCCAATTATGATCGAAATTAGAAACATGAATATGTATATACTCTAAATATAATCATCTTAGAAATGACTGCGCAACAATTACTTTCGGCCTTTCAATACATAGTCAGTGTGAAATATTATAATAACTTCTCAAATTTAATTAGAAACATTAATTTCATGCTGCTAGCATCTTAAAACCTGTTGAGAACTTCTTGAGAGCAATGTAACTTTTTATTATTTAAAATACATACATGTATATTTGAAACTATATATAATCGTTTTGTAGACACACGGGACCCTTCCTTTATGTGTTTCAATTTAACATTTAATTTTCATCATAATTGGTCTTACTTTTTACTTAATCAATTTACTCAAATAAATGATTTTAATTCTAATTTTAATATTTATACTGAAACATTTTTTTAATAACAGCGTAGATATCAGTTACTACAGAAAACAACAAGAAGCAAATCTAATAAAGAAATTGGAAAATTTAAAGAAAAAAAGGCCAGAAGCTGCAACACAGATATTACATCAAGCGGAAAGGTATGGGATTCAAGAAGTACACATTGTTGAATAATTATTCACTTTTCTTATATTAAATAACATATAAAAATTGAATAATTTCCAATAAAAGTATAATTTATATCATGTTATAATAAATGTAATCAAATGTAAACTATGTTTCGCGTAATTTAAAAAAAAAATTTGATAAATCACAGTATATTCAAATTTTTTTTTTCTACAAATTTAAAAAATTTTTTACATAATATCGTCATTATCATATTTCTTATATGCAGAATATAAGCAAAAATTGTTGTAAATACCAATATTTTTTGCTTATATATCGCATACGGAATTTGTGATGATAGATTCAATAATGAAGGCATGTAAGCGCAAAGAATACTCTTACTATCTCAATAACATTTACCGAACGGCCATTTATTTATCTTAATTAACTAACTTTTTATTACGGTAATTGCAAGAAATTAACTTGTTTGTTTAATTTGAATTGTTTCGAGTACCGCACTTTATATTTATAATCAGACATTCTAGTTGTATATCTATAAACATTTGCATATTAGATTATGTGATTATGTTTCTACAGCATTATATTTTAAAATTCAATTTCAAAAATCTTAATTTTATACAATCGTAACGCAAAATAAATTAAAAATTTAAATATTACCGAATTGATAATGTCAACACTGAATTCGAAAAATGTAAATTTAGATTTCATAACTTAATAGGATGTACTCTTTTAATTTAAAATATTGCGTATTTTAACATTTTTCTGTTTTTTTTTAATAATACATAGTAGTTCAGTCTTTTTAATATGTAAATACAGGCCTGAACAACCCAGTTCGAGTGACGATGAAGATATACCAGGGTTTAGCGGAACACCAGGAACTTCGACGCAAAGTACTTCAACTGTGGAATACAGGCCTAGACAAGGTACTTCCAGTGACGATGGGAGTGTACCAGTGTTAACGAAGATAGCCCAAGAGCGACCCGAGTGGATAATGCAATTTCGCAAAGAATCTGGATTTGACGCAAAGAGTAATCAGTTATTTAACTGTGAATGCTGCAGACAAGAATCAAGACTTGCTTTTAGTAATAATCATTTAAAAATTATACGTCATTTATACGACCAGCATTATCAGAAATCATCAGAAATAATCGCAAACCCAGAATATGAATCTGTAGCAAAAAAATTTGACATTGGCATACCCAAGTGGTATGTTGAAGTTGGACAATGTCGTGAACTAAATTGTGGCAAGAAAGTTGAAAGTATGTTTGGTAAAGCATTACCATTTAAAAACCATTCGATAACGCATCATGAAGAGGACAAAAAAAGTTTTTTCGCAAAAGCAGTAGAAAGTGTTTCTGGACAAAAAATACTGAATAATTACGAAATAAAGGACACTGAAATCGCGAATTGCTCAATTTGTCGAACACCGTTATCCTTGAAAAATTTAGACTCGCAGCCTGCTGAAGTACTCTCGATCTTGAGCAATCACTGGAACGAACATATTAGGTATAAATAAAGAATTCTTTATATTTGCTCAACAGCATGGAAAGTTGATTTTATACATTCTATTTGTTTCGTTTTAACAATTTCATTATTAATTCAAAAAACATTAATGATCCTACAAATAGAATTGAGCATTTTTTTTCAAAAATTGTTAATTAATATTATACAAATGCCCTTGATATATTTTATATAAGAGAACTAGTGTTTAGTACAGTTTCTGTAATCATTATTTTATTATACGTACAAATACATAATATACTGAAGAACTAAGATCAAAATGTTAAGGCTTTTTTTAAAAGAGCAATCACAGTTAACTCATAAAATAAAATTCATCTTTAATTACAGACGCACAACGCTATAAAATTCAAACGTTTCGAGTTACAAAATCTCTAGTAGTGATAATAAATACTATCATTTTTTTTTATATAATCCCTTACAAAGTAAAAAGGTATATAAGAAAATAATTTTTATTATATATTATGTTTAAGTAAACGAACATAATATGTATTGTAAAAGTATATTAATTCTTTGGTTATTATCGTGAATCCAGTTCAGTCAACAACTGGCTGAATTATCGATAACAATTGATGAATTCGTGAAACAAACTTTTATAATTAGGACTTCTAAATTTCTGATCGACAAATTTTATGAGTTAACTGTAATAGCTCGTTTAAGAAAAGACATTATTAATGCGTAATTTTAATGCGTTGTATACACGAGCTTATTTTTCTATATTTAAATACATTCCTATGTAACTTTTAAGGCGTTCCTTAATAACATTTTTATTAATTGAACTGAAATGAAAAGTATTAGAAATCAGTCAATTGTACAATCTTATATAAATTTCAATCAAATGCAAGTTTCACTCGCGCGTATCAGATGATTATATTCGTACGTGTACAGAACTGGTACTAAGAATAAAACTCCAGATATATTGAATTAAACTTAATAGAAAGAATAAACAATATAGTGTTTTATGTTTTTGCCATAAATAATAAATTAATTTTTTTAGTAATAAACATTATGGTAATTATATGATTTACACATATTTATTAATACGTATGCGTTCCGTGCCATTGCAGTAACAAGTAATCTACAAATCATTGTAGAGAAGTAATCTAAAGTTGGCATGGAACGTAACTTATATAAAATCAAATTAATTAATCATATAAAATTAAATTAATAAAACCATAATTAATAATTGTAATAATTCCACAGAAATGTTCCGGAATTATTACTAGACACAAAAATGTTATTAGACAAAGCTTCCATTCAAAGAGAGTTAAATGAGATTGAAGACAAAAATTTAGAAGCAAACAAAATGATGCAAAGTATTATTGAAAAATCTAAACTTGCAGAGACTATAAAAAGTAAAGAAGCTGAATATGATTTTACCTTTCTTGAGACGCTATTAGAAAGATACGAAATGAGTAAAACGGACGCTGGTTTTTTATGTAATATAAAAGATTGTAATAAAACAGTTGCATTACTTGAAAATAAGTTATACTACATACGAAACCATTGGGAAATATACCACGGGCCGAAAAATAAGATATACAATGAAATAAAAAATGTTCGAGCTATACTGAATATCTTTGAAAATTACAAAATAACGGATGGAACTGTAGCAACCTGTTGTGAATATTCTGAATGTGAATATTCAGAAAATTTGGAAAAAGACACTCAATTGTCACTAAAAAAATTGCTTAAGGTGTTCAAACACTGGAAGGATGTCCATAGGTACAAAACAAATATTTTTTAGACATATCAAAACGGGCAAAAGTTAATTACGTTTTTCTTGTTTTATTTGTATAACTTCATAATAATCCGAAAGTAATAACAATTGTCTGACTTTGGTTTTGTTTTACCAAAATACATCTTATGATAAACAAATAGTAGTATAATCACAAAGCAATAAAACACGAAGAAGCGCCAATTATGATCGAAATTAGAAACATGAATATGTATATACTCTAAATATAATCATCTTAAAAATGACTGCGCAACAATTACTTTCGGCCTTTCAATACATAGTCAGTGTGAAATATTATAATAACTTCTCAAATTTAATTAGAAACATTAATTTCATGCTGCTAGCATCTTAAAACCTGTTGAGAACTTCTTGAGAGCAATGTAACTTTTTATTATTTAAAATACATACATGTATATTTGAAACTATA
>NW_017304811.1:14614-17471 GCF_001594115.1 Trachymyrmex septentrionalis
CATGAAATTGTTAATTAATATTATACAAATGCCCTTGATATATTTTATATAAAAAAACTAGTGTTTAGTACAGTTTCTGTAATCATTATTTTATCATACGTACAAATACATAATATACTTAAGAACTAAGATCAAAATGTTAGGCTTTTTTTAAACGAACATTTACAGTTAATTCATAAAATAAAATTTGTCTTTAATTACAGACGCACAACGCTTTAAAATTCAAACGTTTCGACTTACAAAATCTCTAGTAGTGATAATAAATACTAACATTTTTTTTTATACAATCCCTTACAAAGTAAAGGTATATAATGAAATAATTTTTACAATATATTATGTTTAAGTAAACGAACATAAACATAATATGTATTGTAAACGTATATTGATTCTTTGGTTATTATCGTGAATCCAGTTCAGTCAACAACTGGCTGAATTATCCATACAACTGATGAATTAGTAAAACAAACTTTTATAATTAGGACTTCTAAATTTCTGATCGACAAATTTTATGAATTAACTATAATAGCTCGTTTAAGAAAAGACATTATTAATGCGTAATTTTAATGCGTTGTATACACGCTTATTTTTTTATATTTAAATACATTACTATGTAACTTTTAAGGCGTTCTGTAATAACATTTTTATGAATTGAATTGAAACGTGAAAAGGATTAGAAATCAGTCAATTGTACAATCTTATATAAATTTCAATGAAATGCAATTCTTACTCGCGCGTGTCAGATGATTATATTCGTATGTGTACAGAACTGGTAATAACTATAACACTCCAAATACATTGAATTGAACTTAATAGAAAGAAAAAACAATATAGTGTTTTATGTGTTTGCTATAAATAATACATTAATTTTTTTGGTAATAAACATTATGGTAATTATATGATTTATACATATTTATTAATACGTACGCGTTCCGTGCCATTGCAGTAACTAGTAATCTACAAATTATTGTAGACAAGTAATCCAAAGTTGGCATGGAACGTAACTGATATAAAATCAAATTAATTAATCATATAATATTAAATTAATAAAGCCATATTAAATAATCCTATGAATTCCACAGAAATGTTCCGGAATTATTACTAGACACAAAAATGTTATTAGACAAAGCTTCCATTCAAAGAGAGTTAAATGAGATTGAAGAAAAAAATTTAGAAACAAACAAAATGGTGCAAAGTATTATTGAAAATTTTAAAATTGAAGAGACCATAAGAAGTAAAGAAGCGGAATATGGTTTTGCATTTCTTGATACGTTGTTAGAAACGTACCATATAAGACTCACAAACTTGTACGGTATAGCAAGATGTAATATAAAAATATGTCGTGGAAATATTCCAATAATTAAAAATAAGTTATACCACATACGAAATCATTGGGAAATACACCACGGGCCGAAAAATAAGATATACAATGAAGTAAAAAATGATCGAGCTATACTAAATATTTTTGAAAATTACAAAATAACGGATGGAAATCTAGCAACCTGTTGTGAATATTCTTATTGTAAATATTCAGAAAATTTGGAAGAAGACACTCAATTGTCACTCGACAAATTGCCTAAGATGTACAAACACTGGAACGATGTCCATAGGTACGAAACAAATACTTTTTAGACATATCAAAACGGGCAAAAGTTAATTACGTTTTTCCTGTTTTATTTGTATAACTTCATAATAATCCGAAAGTAATAACAATTGTCTGACTTTGGTTTTGTTATACCAAAATACATCTTATGATAAACAAATAGTAGTATAATCACAAAGCAATTAAACACGAAGAAGCGCCAAATATGATCGAAATTAGACACATGAATACGTATATACTCTAAATATAATCATCTTAGAAATGACTGCGCAACAATTACTTTCGGCCTTTCGACATATAGTCAGCGTGAAATATTATAATAACTTCTCAAATTTAATTAGAAACTTTAATTTTATGCTGCTAGCATCTTAAAACCTGTTGAGAACTTCTTGAGAGAAATGTTGTAACTTTTTATTATTTAAAATACATTCATGTATATTTGAAACTATATATAATCGTTTTGTAGACAAACGGGACCCTTCCTTTATGTGTTTTAGTTTAACATTTAATTTTCATCATAATTGGTCTTACTTTTTACTTAATCAATTTATTCAAATAAATGGTTTTATTTCTAATTTTAATATTTATCCTGAAACATTTTTTTAATAACAACGTTGATAGCACTAACAAAAAGAAACAAGAAGCAAATCTAAAGAACAAATTGGAAAATTTAAAGGAAAAAAGGCGAGAACTTGCAACGCAGATATCACATCAAGCGGAAAGGTATGGGATTCAAGAAGTATACATTGTTCAATAATTATTCACTTTTCTTATATTAAATAACATATAGAAATTGAATAATTTCCAATAAAAGTATAATTTGTATCATGTTATAATAAATGTAATCGATTGTAAACTATGTTTCGCGTAATTTAAAAAAAAATTTGATAAATCACAGAATGTTCAAATTTTTTTTAATTCTACAAATTTTAAAAATTTTTTACATAATATCATCATTATCATATTTCTTGTATGCAGAATATAAGCAAAAATTGTTGTAAATACCAATATTCTTTGCTTATATATTGCATACGGAATTTGTGATGATAGATTCAATAAGGAAGGTATGTAAGCGCAAAGAAGAGATCGCTGATAATCGTGTCGCGACGATTGCGATTACGTATGTATCGAAATACATGCGTATTTGACATCTATGTAATATGCAAGACGCTTACTATCTCAATAACATTTAACGAACGCCATTTATTTGTCTTAATTAATTAATTTTTTATTACGGTAATTGCAAAAAATTAACTT
>NW_017304811.1:17571-17783 GCF_001594115.1 Trachymyrmex septentrionalis
TTTGTTTGTTTAATTTGAATTGTTTCGAGTACCGCACTTTGTATTTATAATCAGACATTCTAGTTGTATATCTATAAACATTTGCATATTAGATTATGTGATTATGTTTCTACAGCATTATATTTTAAAATTCAATTTCAAAAATCTTAATTTTATACAAACATAACGCAAAATAAATTAAAAATGTAAATATTATCGAATTGATAATATCA
>NW_017304811.1:18032-39671 GCF_001594115.1 Trachymyrmex septentrionalis
TAGATTATGTGATTATATTTCTACAGCATTATATTTGAATATTCAATTTCAAAAATCTTAATTTTATACAAACATAACGCAAAATAAATTAAAAATGTAAATATTATCGAATTGATAATATCAATACTGAATTCGAAAAATGTAAATTTAGATTTAATAACTCAATAGGATATACTCTTTTAATTTAAAATATTGCATATTTTATAACATTTTTTTATTTTTTTTAATAATACATAATAGTTCAGTCTTTTTAATATGTAAATACAGACCTGAACAACGCAGTTCGAGTGACGATGATGATATACCAGAGGTTAGTGGAATACCAGGAACTTCGGCGCAAAGTTTTTCAACTGTGGAAGACAGGCCTAGACAAAGCATTTCCAGGGACAATGTGGATGTATCAGTTTCCGGCGGAATGCAAAGTACTACGACGCAGAGTTATTCGACTGGGAAATCACTATCAAAACGAAGCAGATTAGATTCTGGTAATTATTCCCTTTGCTTATATCACGTAAAGATAAATCTTACATATTATAATAAGTCTAACTTCTCTTGATTACATCGAACTGGTTAACAAAAAGAATTATATAGAAATTTATACAGAAAATTTTTTGCTCTGTTGCAATTTTTTACTAACTTATCAAATGCTAAATTAATAATAAATATTCTCAAAAACAAGATTACAGATGTTATAGATCGTATTAAATCCGAAAATAATTCAAAGCTGCCGTTAATATAAGACATCTTTATTCAAAGAATATTTTGCTATCCGTTTGAATAGTCCAATTTTACTAATTTTTAAAATAAAAAATTTCTTAAATAACTTATTTTTTAAATAATTTTAGGAAGAGTGCAATTTCTCATTTTGTCAAAAGTATCGATTATGTAACTTTTTTTTGTAAGTCAGAAAAGTAAAGAAAACCTTTTTTTACTGAAATTATTGAATTGTTTCAGTTTTCAGATTTTATACAAAAAAAGTTACATAATGATACAGGAACTTTTTAATTAATTTAATTCGTATATGACTAGGAAAAGTGTTGCTGTATTAAAATTGCTGGATACAGCACTATACAAATTGAAATAGTTTAGAAGTGCCGGGAGATGAACAGTTTCTCAGTCCAAGCAATGATTTCAGTTTTTGAAATACAGTTTCTCGAAATTATTATTATGATTTAATCTTTTGATAAAACCCATTGTTCTAATATTCTAATTTTACATGTTTACTATTTTCATAGATGCAGATGTCAAATAAATTTTACTGTGGCGGATTCCCATTTGACTATAAAAGCATTACGCAGACAAGTAGCATTCATATTTGGCTGGAAGATCGAAGAGTAAAACATGCATCTCTGATAAATGTTTAAGTCGTAATAAGGTCATACAAATTAAATAATAGTTTTTTTATAAATATAATAATCTATATTATTTTACATAAATCGTATTTTATTAACAACTTTTTTAAACTGTAAAAAGTTATTTAATTTGCAAATACAGTTTATGTAATATTATTACACATTATTATATTTGAAAGACTAAATAATGTACGTATTGCAAAGAGTATAAATTGGATGCTACGCTTTTTTTTCGAAAAATTGACATGCAATGTATACACTGTAACAAAAAAAATGTAGAATGTAAATATAAACGCGTCAAGTATATTAGTATGTTTAACGATACTAATAATTAATGTAAATATAAATATAATGTAGCCAATAAAGGTAAATAGAATCATTAAATTAAAAATCAACGTCGAAGAATGTCTTTAGTAATTAATCGTACTTTAAAAACAGATCTGATACAATTAGAAACGTATGGGTCATTTCAAGTATTCGAATAACGCAATTTACTTATGCATGCGTTATAATGCATATTTATAAAGTTACTTTTTATTTTATACAGATGTCCAAAAGTCGCCCGCAATATTTCAAGAAATAATTCGGGACCCAAAAAAAAGAAAGCAATATAACGATTAATTCGGAAATAAGCCATTTTCAAATTATAACTATTTTTATATTAAGAAATTTTTAATTTATTTTTTACAATTACAATTGTGTTTTAACATAAATAATGACATTAAGGTTTATTTTGGAGATACAACTTTTATTTATAACATTTTTTTTATTTTAATAGGCGGACACCAAGTGGGCTATATGTCCATGTGGTGCATCTGAATAACGAGAAAAATAGTTCAAAATGTAGTTAACACTATGAAAAAATTAGGAATAATTATAAAAATCAATTATAATTTTTTAACATAAAATGATGGTTATAACTCGGAAACTTTTTTTCGGACTTATGTTTATATGTACAGCTTTTTTACCTTCCTTTGGGTCCCGAATCGTTTCTCGAAGCATTGCGGGCGACTTTCCAGATACCTTGCATATTTACCAGTTATTTTTATTAATATTCTTGTTTTATTGGTACTTTTATATATTTATGTATTAATTATTATCATTGTTCTTCAGAATTATAAATTGCTTGATGCGTTTCTATTTGAAAATAGTTGTGTTTATTAAACGTATCGTACTGCATATTAGCATTTTATGATAAAAAATACAATCATAACATAATTCGTGCTACAAAATTTCTTTTTTTAGTTCTCAAAACAATAAATTAATAAAAGACTGTTATCATTTACATATGCAAAACATAAATAAACAGGAAATGTATAAGCTGAATTACTATAGACCTTATGTATTATTTCATTTTATAATGTGTTTATTTATACTTTGATATAATGGCAGAGACTAACAGTTATTAAGATCTAGATAAAATAAGAAACGGAATCAAAACATGTTTGTAAATCATGTTTGTAAATCATGTTTGTAAATTTCTAAGCCCAAAAAAATATTTTTTTTTCGCTTAAAAATTGAATTCGATAACGTAAATCGATATTTACTTAACAAACATATGATGCATGATAAACTAAACAAAAATTTAATAATTTTATCTTTGAGTAATACTTGTTAGTCATTACTCGGAATTAATGCATTAGTCTGCTGTTACATATTTTAATCAATAACAACGAAATGAAAACGCGAGATATGTCGGTGTTATTGATCAGAATACATATATAATTTCCCGAAATTGATAATCAAAATTTTCTGCCAAAAATAAAGTTTTTCATATGCATTATTCCAGTATTTTTATACTTCTCTATTAGATTACTGTTACTATGAAGCACAGAACAAATACATACTGTTAAAATTATCAATATAATAGCAATATTTAATATATGTGTAATAAACAACACATATCACTATTATTTTTACAGTGAAGTATAAATACATAACTGTATTCAAAATATATTAAATATCTCTCCTATCTGTGCATATATAGATATTATCAATTAACACAGGAGATTAGATTAATTCCAAGCAATGGCTAAATATGGCAGCAACTATTGATTTGTATCATTGGTTTATACAATTGCAATGATAATTTGTACTATTTATGTATTTTATTACAATTCGATCACATATATTTGTGATCACATATTGTAAAAGAATCTGAATAAAATTTTATACATCATTAAACAAAATAACGAATGAAAAATTTCTGTTCCACATGCATGCACAGAATGTTTAAATTACCTAAAAACGCATGATATACTCGTATATAAGATTCGCTTAGAGCGATAATTTTTATTATATAATATAACGCGACATTAGAGCAGCATTCGATTGGAATAAAAATTTCTACCAGATAGTTATGATTTTTTTTTGGCACATTATATTTCTTTGTTTTCTCCTTCTTTTATTTAAATATTTTGTTTAATATATTTAAAAAAATTTATTTAATAATAATAATGCTACTTAGAATTGATTACAATTAGAAATTTATAAATTTTAGTACATTGTAGAGGAATATTTCATGAGATGTTGCGGTAAACTGGCTTAGGTAATCTTAAATATGTTTTATCTTGAGATAATCTATTTTTTTTCTCCTTTAATAAAAAGAAGTTATTTAAGTTAAGTTAAATTATTACAAAAATATAGCATGCTAATTGCGTTTATCATTTTCATGTATTCCGTTTAAAAATAAAATTTTATCAGTTATCACACACATGGACTTAAACAATTTTTCTGTATTATGTTAAAAAAAGGATATGTTATTCTGTCCTATGGCTATAAAATTCTACCATCATCTGTGTCTTTTTGATGGCGAGCACAAAACTTAAATTGTTTCCATTTGAATTCAAAAATTATCAAGAATACTTAATTATGTTTTTCTTATACGTGTCTTATTCATGTAATGTAACGTACATTGTATATCATTATGCACACATTCCGCAGGTCAGCAGGAATACAATTCTTGACAAGCTGGCATTATTAACGACATAGTTTTGGCTTGCCCTCCATTCTCTTGATAATCGTTGCATTAAAGCTCTCCAGAGCCGCAAAGAACAACGAGAAAATGAAGAGATTTTAGCAATCGAGATTTTAGATGTCGAACTCTTTTCGCTGTCAATTCCAAGATGAATCTTGTACATAATCGCGACTAAAACGTTATGATATTTTTCAGGACGCGGCAAACAAAATTGCAACGGTTGTGGAAAATCGACGAGGAGGAGGACTCCTATCTCTTATATATAAACCAAGGAAATCTATGGATATCAATTAGAGGAAATTTTATGTGTCTAATTTTTAGGAATGTAGAACTTTATGTCATTTCGCATTGCTTACTTGTTCACTGATATCTACTTAGTAGATGTTACCCTGGTAGAAATTGTATGCATTTTTTGAGCAGTTACTAAACAGTTATATCAACTTCTGTCTAGAAACTGAAAACAAAACCTACTAACCGTTCCAATCAGGATGTAACGCTGTTTACAGATACTACCTACAGAAGTTGCTTAAAATGAATTAATTTACTAAATAGAAACGCAACAAATAAAAGATATTAAATTGATTAATAAGCAAGTCGACTGCTCGTAAAATGGACAGAATATAAAAAACTATACCACACTTTTATCCTTCCTACTCAGTATAGGTACAACTGAATAATGAAAATACAGTAATATTAAACAGTAACTGCAAAGGGCCTAGGAAAACTGCAAACTTTTCTACCAGTGTATATTGTCGTTTTTATTTAAGTAGACATATTTACGAAAATCTTTAAGGTGGCAACAAATTAGTATTTTTTCTTTTTTTCCTAATTTATTTTTATAAATTTACTATTGCTTGCATTATAAGTCTGTACAACAATAAAAAAAACAACACTTTCTTCTTCTTTTAAATTAAACATACTTTTAAACAATTGTTAAAGATACATTAATAAATGAGAATAAAAAGAATTTTTTTTTTAAACTGTCCAAGTTACGTATGATGTTCCGTCATATATAATATTAGGTTGAGTAAAAAGTCATCGCGTATTTTTTAGCTCAAAGTTGTATACAATATCTTCGTCAATAATGAATCAAATTCAAATTTAAAAAAAGGGTTTTAAAGCTTGAAATCTCTACTTTTAAAAGCTTATCACATTTTTTAAGTTTACATGAGTTTGATAATTTTTACATACCAAAAACTACGAGCTGAAAAAGACGAAAAATTTTCTTCTCACTTTGTGGATTTGTAACGTGTTCAAAACGAATTTGAGAAAATTTTCGATTACCTATCGTGAAAGCTTGATACTTTCCTTGATACAAAATCGTTTTTTTTTAATATTCCTACGACTTTTGATTACTGAGTTATCGCGGATTAAATAAAAGAATTATTTTGACTTTAGTTGCTCATAACTCCATTAAAAATTGTCGTATCGTATAATTTAAAAAAGAGATTTTTAAAGCTGAAACTTTACTCTATTAAGATATATTTATATTGTTGGTAAGAAAGTAATTGCGGTTTTTATTGATAGATGTCTTTTAAAAAAACGCGATGACTTTTTACTTAACCTAATATATCGCTGTTTATTTTGCAGACAGGATTTATGAATTTATCCGCGAAAAGAAATGGAAACACAAATACCTGTGCAGAGTGCAACAAAAACGTTAAATAAAATATAAATAATAGGGAGCATACAGCGGCACTAAACATTTTTAGCAAAAGGCATGCATTTAAAACTATATTACGACAAACTTTTTTGTATAAATAAATCACTGAAATAAATCTATCAAATTAATAGGGATTTCAACGATTTTAGCGTTTATTTATTTTCATCAGAAGCACTGAAAAAAAAATATTGTTAGTTTGCATCTACTTCTTCAGAAGACAGTACTGTGCAGGGGCGAAGAAAAGGCCTACGGTTACAGAAAAAAGGCCCTTATGTCCTCTCCTCAGGTTTCAGTATCTCGTCGGTGCTGGTAACTATAATTAAAATTTAAAATACGTAAAAATTTAGTAGTATCTCTAATCTTAAATATTACGACAGCAAGTTCATGTTCATGCATCATGCATTTAAGTAAAAGCATAATGTATTTTCATTATGCATTTAAATGGAATAAATAAAAAATGTCGGATCAATCACAAACCGGGTAGAAAGTATCCAGATTCTCGACGCGACAAAGACGCTGCTGTCATCTTGCGTCGAGAATAAATTGCCGGCACGTTTATTACCGACGGCGTTTTTGGACTGCGCAAGAGCTTTGGTCGTGCGACGATAGTTGCAATACGTCATTGTATTGTATGGCGAACGTTGCATCGTTCGGTTGATTGTGAGGAGCGCTCTTGTGTTTTCCGCTCGGCCGGTGGGAGTGGTATCGTGTTATCGTCGCGACGGAGCTAATTGCGGCAATTTACGTTGTCGCCAGCGAGGCACGTCGTCTCGAAAGAGAGAGAAAGAGAAAGAACGAAAGAAAGAACGCACAACGACATTCGCTTCGCGCCAGTGTATTTTATTCAGCGGAGAAATCGCGGCTACTTCCGCTTGTCTCAGAGATCGGACCGGGCGGACCGGCATCACCGGATGCACAGAACGAGAGCGACGACAGTCGAGCCGGCACTGGGTACGTACTGGTAGCCGCTGGTAGTCATTATCGTCCATGTATCGTCGCGAAGGTCGTAGTCTGCGAATTATGCATTGACTCTCTGCATCAGAATTTATATTGTTAGATGTTTATTTTTGAAATTTTGATCTGTTACGTTTTTTCAAATTAATTCCTCGAAAAATTGGATAAAACGCGAACAATGGAGATATAAAATCATGGGAGAAACTATCAAATGTTGCAACTCGTCGCTTCCTGTCTCGTATAAATTCTTAAATAATTTGTCAAGCACTTTCTGTTATTTTTTGCTGCAGGTATGGAAAAAAAGAAAAATATTCGAAAATATAGCGTTCCATCGAGCGTCGGCGATCGTGAATAATTAGGGAGTTTTTGCAATAACGTGGATCCAGATACGATAAACGCTAAAATCACGTTATCCTTTTAGTTGTTAAGAAAAAGGTAACGTGACCTTAGCATTCATATCTGGATAAACAAATTTGCAGTATTGCGGAAACTCTATTGATTCGTTCATTGGATCATGTATAATTCATAAATTCATAATCTCACTAACGATTGCGTGATTAGTTATTGCTTTTCAATCAATCACGGCAAAGAAATCAGTGATTGTTATGCTATGATTGGTTGAAAAGTAATTGTTAATCACAACCGCGCAATCGCTAAAGTGTGATTACGACTTAATATAACTGTAAATGGTACTCGAAGCTGGCATTTGAAATAAAAAGATAAACTGAAATTCTGATCTTTTTTTGTCACCGAATGTGCGAGTGTACGTTACAAGCACGTCACTATCCGAGAATGTAAACCGGGTCGCATATGTCCAATTAACAGCCGGAAGGTGATTACAGGATAGTCGAAAAAGAGTAAAGTAAACATTTATCTAGACTCAGCCTCGCTTTAATCACAGCTTTTTTTATTAGCTTTTTTACTTTACATTTTATTTTATTAATTTTTAATTATATCCAGTTTTATTACGTGGCATATCTGTTTAATCGCAATTGCATAAACGCTAATATATTAGTGTTACCCACATTGTGTTTCTTCCTCGATGCGGATAACGATTCAGTCCTTGTCCAATGAGCGTCCATGTCTTGTATGGATAGAGATGGATCATATTGGTTCTATCTTAAAAAGAATTTCCTCTCTTTGGTTATAAACAAAATGTTGTCGATAATATAAATTAACAATAAACATATATATTATTACAAAGTATAAATACAGAGCCACAATAAAATAAACTACAGAAATTAATAACCATCTCTTGATACTTACAATTAGATGATAGAAAGAAAATTACTACGAAATATTACATCATGACTATAACAGTTTACATTTTGCTTTACTGACGATAACAAATGAATCAATTGAGTTAGACGGACAACCCTTAAAACTTATTAAAGCTGTATCTGGGGCATTTTTTCGTTATGCAACCAAAAGCAACCGCGGTTAAGCTATCTTCGTCTTCTGATCCCTGAAGATGAAGATAGCCTTAGCCGTGATCGCTTCTGGTTGGATAACGAAATAATGCTCCTGTTAATTTCACCGTGTTATTACCCATAAACAGTGAATAGGGCATATTGGGTATTAGGTCCGGTTATTTTATATTAGGCCATTTATTTATCGGCAGTTTGATATTAATGTCTGCTTGTTAACATGCATCGAATCCTGATGCATGAATTCGCATTCGCGGTATAATTATCTCGAATTTCTGCGCAAGGAATACAACATTTTCATTTATGGCGCTAATTTGCATGCATTATGATTGCGTCGCATTCGTATAGTTGTTATGTATGTACAACGTGAGGAAATTGGATATAACGCATTCATAAACCCGCATGTTAAACATGATCTATTGACTTTCATCACGCATCAGATATCGAGCGAACTAGATGAACGAAGAATGTACACGTCTATTAATAATGCTCCGCACTGCCAAGTTATTATTAAGCGCTAATCAAATTTACTATAATGATATCGTGTTATTTTTGCAAAACTGGCTGCCATTCGCCTAGCGTATGTTTGAAATCATCTAATATAATTAGACAAAACTTGACTCTAGTTTTTCTTATCAGGCATTAGAGATAATGTTTCTCGATAAATTGCAAGGTATAATATTATCGAGTATTTCACTTTTGGAAAGATTCTAAAGTCGTCTGTGTGTTTTACCAATTATTTTTGAAATAAGTATTTTTTTAACTGTTTTTATATATAATAGGCAATAAATTGGCGATTATTTTTCAACCTCAATCAGAGCAGAGCAACCGGTGACTACTTTGCTCTGATTGATTGAAAAGCAATCGTCAATCGTAATCGTAATTCAATCGCTAGTGTAATTAGGACTTTAAGAATGTATTATATACATTTTTAAGGATGTATTATGTATATATTTTCAAAATAAAAAAAATTTCGAAAAAATTTCAGATTTTTTTAGATTGCATTTATAAAATTAATACGAAAAATTTAGCACTTTAGAACCTGAATCAAAAATTTTAATAACTAATATTATATTTTATATTTTTAAAATTTAAAGATTAAATTCTAATTGAAAGATACGGAAATGTATTATAAAATAATGACAAAAATATCTGTTTTTCAATAGAAAGTATTTAAGTAATCAAGATGTTTTATGTAATGTTTCATTATGATGCAAAAATTGGATTTGTAAATAAACACAGATAAATAAATTTTGAAGCTACATAAATCATTTTTAATACTTCAAGTATAAAATACTAATGCATTTGATACATCCTTAAAGCAAAGGATATTAGAAAGGTTGATCGCTTTTTCGAAATTAATTCCCCTCTTTTTCCGTAGATTTCAACGTGCATCTAGCCTAATTGATTTGCGACATCATATCACGAATTGGGAAACATGTACGGCATATTACAATGGCTCGATCATGGCTAGGATGTTTGTTTGGCATCTTAGTACCATCCGTGGTTTTTTATTTGTACCTGCTGTTGAATGGTAATTGCGACATCGTTACATCGATTTCTCTTTAGCACTGAAAAGCATCAGTGAACGTTGTTTTCAGTTCCCACCGTGGAGATAGGCAAATCGAGCATCGGAGGGAAGTGGCGATCGTTATCGGCGGGGATGGAAAGATCGAATTTGTGGGCGGAAGATCGCTCTCCCGAACGGTCGCAGTTAAAAAACAATTTCGAGGTAAACGCTCGTAAACCTTATACTTTCATCAGTGCTCGCCGTATATACCGGCAAGTGATGTTCTACATTTTCAAGGTGAAATGCGACACGATACACGTAGCCATGGTGTGCGCCGGATACAATTCAACCTTCGCTCTCGTAACCGTAGTGAAGTCCATTCTGTTTTATCGCACGAATCCGTTGCATTTTCATTTGCTCGTCGACGAAATTGCGAGGAAAACGCTTTCGACCCTGTTTCGAACGTGGGATTTGCCACATGGTTTGTACGCTTTTACGACAGAGCACGCACTACCTCTTTGTGATGCGTACGGCAGCAGAGAAACCTAATTTTTATCCACGTTTGTGTTAACATGGCGTGCGAAGTACAATGTATAGCAAAAAAAAAAAAAAAAATAGAGAAAAAAATTACCTTTCTGAAATAAATATAAAATGCATGTATATTTAAATTTAAATTTGTTAAATTAAATTAAATTTGTTAATTTTTCAAATATAGGTGTGTACTTGAAGTTTTATTAAAATTGAGATTTTTAAAAGAAGTAGAGAAAAAAATAGTTCTTTTCATACAATATACTGGATACTTTTATATATCGGATAAATGCATGTCAAACGAAATCGCGCGAGAATTACTTCTTTTTTGCCTCTAATCGCTCGAAGGGATTATTTTAGTAAATGTAACGTTCTACGAAGCTGAAGTTTGGGTACCAAGGGTTTCATGGATACCGAATAAGCATTATTCGGGGGTGTATGGTCTCCTGAAGTTAATACTGCAGGATGCGATGCGAGAGGACAAAGTGCTCGTGCTGGACACGGACGTAACCGTCCTGACTGACATGCATCCATTGTGGAAGATGTTTGAGAGGTTCTCGGTTGGCGAGGCCCTGGGCTTGGTCGAGAATCAGAGTAATTGGTATGTGAAGGCATTGTCATATGGTCAGCGGCCGTGGCCGGCCCTAGGCCGTGGTTTCAACACCGGTGTAATGTTGATGCACCTGCGACGTTTACGGGACAGAAAGTTCTCGAGATCCTGGGAGAACGTGACAAAACGTGTGCTGGGACACATACCAGAGACAAGTCTAGCCGATCAGGATGTGATAAACGCGGTGATCAATGAGCAGCCGAGTATCGTATACAAAATAGAATGTACCTGGAATATACAGCTGAGCGATCACACGTTAAGTGACACGTGCTATCGCGACACGAATCGCATAAACGTACGTCCCGTACATTGTAATTTCGATTATACCGTTGTCGAGAGTGGGAATCGATCGATTTTTGAGCGAGCGCGTCTGTTTTACTTTTAGATTCTCCATTGGAATTCCCCGCGAAAGCAAGACGTTCATAATAAGCACGCTAACGAGTTTCGAAAATTGCACCGGGTCTTTCTCGAAATGGATGGCAATCTGTTGCGAAAGCGCTTGTTCGGCTGTGACAAGCACGAGAGCGCACTTCCAGTGAGTTGAGAGAGAGAGAGAGAGAGAGAGAGAGAGAGAGAGAGAGAGAGAGAGCCTATAAAGCCCTATCTTAAGGGAAAGTTGCTGAATGCTTATCAATTGCCTAAGTCGTATCTGTGGGTCTTCTAAATCGCGCATACTTTCTTTGAAAATATCGAATTTAATAAATGAATGAAAATAATTAAAAACATAAGATTAATAATCCTACTGCAACATGTTGGATAGAACAACAAATTAATTTGTTATTGCTGATAAATAAATATGTGATTACAGATATCTGAAAGATCAAGCTACAATCTTCAATATTTATTTGAATATAAATCAATATCAAATGGAAAATATAATAAAAAATAATTTAAGTGGTATAATTTTTAGCAACTCTCCCCTATTTAATACGATTGTAACGACTCTCATTGTATGCGCATTTTTTTATTTTTTAGTATAACGAATCAAATCCGTGTCGGGAATTCGAGAAAGGCGCTACCATTTTATATCGCACGCACCCTTTTCTTCTCGAATATGATTATAACATGTATTCGTCAACGGATGTTGCTTTAGTCACTCAGTGTAGCATCGAAAGGATACCACTGTTGGAAGCGTTATCGAAACACTGGCCAGGGACTATAAGCGTCGCGCTTTACTTGACCGATGCGGAGGTCCAGAATTTTCTGGAGTTTGTGCGAGGCTCCGTGGATTTGCGAACGAGAAGGAACATCGCTTATCATGTCGTGTACAAAGACGGGGTGCGTTGTCTTTATGCTTCTAAAAGCGACAGTAAATTTGTACTCTAGAAGAAAACATCGCAGAATAAAAGGGATGCAATTTCTTAATTACAGTCTTGACCGTAAGAGTATAAAGCACTTTCAATTTATTACATTTTCTTAGAAAAGCTAATAATAAAATCCAAAGAAAAACTAACAAAAGATTAACATAAAAAAAAATTTTAAACAACAAAAGATTAAAATTATTATAAAATTGTAAAATTATTATTACAAAAATAAACAGTATTTTCAATGAAATTTATTTTCAATTAAATTGTCTTTCAATTTATTATTTATTAAATATAAAATGTTACATGAATTTGTGAGAGTTTTATACTTTTGGTCAAAACTGTACAATTTTCAGGATATGAAGAATTAAAAATATATTACATGAAATTCTATGTTTTAAGATGATATGCTAAATATAAAATATATGTTACATTGCATTATTTTAGATAAGAATTTAATATATTCAATTTCTCTTTTTATCTAAATTATTACTTTTCATTTAGGATCTTTATCCTATCAATTATTTAAGAAATACTGCGATATCATACGTACCAACTCCATTCGTCTTCCAACTAGATGTCGATTTCCTTCCGCAATTTGGATTATATGAAAATATCATGAACTATATTAACCGGTTGAATATCAATGAATCGGATAAAGTAGCTTTGATCGTGCCAGCATTCGAAACCGAACGCTATAGGTAATTCATCGTTTTCGCAATATCGAAATAAATTATTTTATCAAGAAAAGTCGGCTCTTACAGATTCACATTCCCCGCCAACAAAGATGAACTACTAAAATTTCTTAAACGCGGTATTTTATACACGTTTCGCTATCATGTTTGGACACAAGGACACGCTGCCACAAATTACAGCTTTTGGCGAAACAGTACAGAGCCTTACCAAGTGCGTGCGAGATCCATAATTACAAGAATTGCCAGTGATACCGGGTTTGGGAGCACCCTACATATTATTAGATACATTGCTAAAGATAAATAATACATGACCTCAAAAAAAGTTTTGAGAGAAACACAAACCAAAGTAGGTGTTTCTTAAGGATTTGGATCATTGAATTTAAAATTATAAGTCGTTTTGTTCCATTACGTTCAGTTTGTTAGAGGTGAAGTAATTGAGAAAAATAATAGAAAATCTGTGAAAATTGAAACATTTGAAGAAAGAACAAAATTAAATGACATTAAAATGTGGCTACAAAACTGATTTAAATATATTTATATAAAAATACTAAGTGTAAGAAGAAAACTGTGCTTTACTAATTGTTAAATATAGTCTAACACGTCATAAAACAAATCGGTGTAAAGTACTATTGTTTAATAAACAGTCAGACAATTTGAATGAGTCGTGGAAAGTTTTTTCAGCTTCAAAAAAATAGATATTTTTAATTGTTATTTTATTTCCAAAAGTAAACCCATATTACAACTGCGTAAGCGTAATTGTATGGTGCAGTTATAAAAATTGACCAATCATAGTCGAATATGAGAAGAATATTCGCCTGTGATTGGTCAATTCTTACAATTGCAATCACTTACAATTACGCTTATGCAATTGTAGAATGTGCTTAAAATATCCATTTCTGAAATTAAAAAAAAACTTTCCATGACATTCACGTAGATAGCCTTTTGCACAATAATAAGACTTTACACAGATTTCCATCATTTTTCTCAATTATCTAAAAAATTGAATGTGATAGAGAAAAATGCCTTATGAATTCAGATTTAGGCTCAAAATCTATAAGAAACACTTATTTGTTTAGTTTGTCGTTTTCCAAAAAATTTTTTGCGGTATATATGCTATATAAGAAAAACAACAAATGCATAATAAAGGAAATGTTGTAGGTTTCATGGGAGCCAGATTTCGAGCCTTATATAATAGTATCAAAATCTGCTCCGCGATACGACACTCGATTTGTCGGATTTGGTTGGAATAAAGTTTCCTACGTGACCCATTTAACGGCGCTAGATTATAAGTAAGGCACAGTAATTTTATTCATTTAAATAATGAAATATCTGCTCCAATTTAATTAACATATAGCGCATAATTAAAATCGAAAATTGAAATTACAGATATATCGTTTTGCCAGATACCTTTATTATACATCGACCTCATGCACCTAGTTTAGACATCGGCAAGTTTAGAACAGATTCTGTTTATAGAAGGTAATATAGCATATATAGCATATCATTAGGCTTTTTTATTTAAAAAATTCGTTAGAATTTTGTAACATTATATTATGAAGAAGTTAAGATGTCTGTTTGCTATAATCTTTTTTGGATTTCTACTTATTTTACAGGTGTCTTAAAAAGTTGAAGGATGAATTTGTCAAAGAGCTAGTGGCAAAATACGGTGAGACTGCACTATCAAAACTAAAGAAAGAGACCAAAGAAGAGAAAATTTAAGAAATTATATAATTTTAACATTTAAAAATATAATGGTATTGATAAGAGTATTATATTTTTACTGAAAATTTGTGAATATATTATGAAAATCTGTATATTGCAGCTATTTTCTTAACAAAAATAACCTCCTTTTAAATAAAACATATGTTATTTACTTATTTACCAGTCCCAAATAATTGTAATAAAAATATTTAAAAAACAGATAAAAATGGATCAGATTTGGGATCGGGAAATATTTATTAAAATTTAACCCATATATTTAGTGGAGTGTACAGAGTGGTGCTTTCAGTACATTATTGTAATATTACAATCACACTAAATATTTCATTTATAAAATATGTATAATATTTACAGCGCCAGTATGTTAATACATTGTACATACAAATCATAATTTCGACCGAAAATTTATATTTAAACCATTGAAAATTGAGACGTTCATAACAAGGCAAGGTATCTTTTTTTATAAATAATTACAGTAATGACGACAATAATAGCGACATTAGTAACTATATAGCGTAAATATAATAATCATAGTAATATCTTAAAAAATATAGTAATATTAAAACATAGTATATATAGAAAACTAATATAAAATTAATAAATCGTACAAATAGCAAGAATACATTAGTAGGAATAATGGTAAAAATATTTCGTTAATGAAATTTTTCCTCGATCATTGATATTTTTACCGCATGTAGAACCTGGCGAGAACGCGGATGTTACATTTCGAATTAAGATTATTATCTACAACATACGACACGCATATATAAATCATTTACATTCACATTATCATTCCGGCTTACATATCTCGACAAAAACATTTTTCGATCTTCTTAGCCCACAATCTCATAGTACTCTTCGTCCGTGATACGAAATTGCGTCAATGAAATGGTAATTTTTTCTTTTTGATTTGCGATCTATGACGATTCAGAGAAATACTCGTTAAGCACGGGTTAATCAGATGCGATCCTTACACGACGTTGTCAAGTTCGACATGTATGTCAACAGAATTATTATGCATATTTAGCGACGTATTTACGTTTTCCTACAATACTTTGTTATTTTACTCGTACACGTTACATTCTTCCTTCATTGAAATTTAGCGCCATTAGGTGCGGCAATTAGGCAGTTTTAACAATTGTTTATGCGTTAGGCAAAGGGCTTATCAACTAAACAACGATTGTTCTGTAACAGGTAATAGAAGCAAATGAACACAGTTCAGTTGGCTTCGATCGATGTTAATCAACGATAATTATTTATGTTTATACGTATGTTTCACTATACAAATGTATGTGGAATAACAAATTATATCTCTTTAAAAGGAACAATTTTACATAACATATTTTATATCAAAGTTAACTTAAACAAAATTCATGATGGCGTTGTTTCGTATAAATATAATTCTATCGAGAAATAACGAGAAGTGTTCATTCATAAAGTACATAAAACCAGAAGATATTGCCCTAACTCTAAGAGTGTCAGTCTTGAGAGAGAATAATTAAGTTATTTACGGAATACTTCAAACGCTATAAAAATAATGTAAATTTGTTTATGTATATGTGACAAAAATCCAGCATATAGACATAAAGAATTCGCAATAATAAGCGAAATATCTGTTTTGACCGTTTCTACTTATGTCAGGAATGCATATAACTTAAAGATGCGTATAATCTAAAGAATTTATGTCTTTTCTAAATGTCTTCTTTAAATCCTTATTTAAAAAAACAAAACAGTAGCCAGAGCTTGTTAGAATATACGTAACCATTTTATATGCTGTAATTGCAGAGTGCAAAATTATATGCCACAGAATGTTGTAATAAATGCAAAATGCTAAGTATTTAGCGTGATTCGCTTTATCCGGTCTGTATGAACTTTCACTGAACTATGCTCTATAAAATGCACATGTCTTATAAAAAGTGTTCTAATTAGATTCAGAAATAATTTCTCGGAAGATTGTAAGTTGGACCAATCTACTGGTTGGACGGTTACCTTCGATTGACCGCTCATTGGCAGAAAGTGTGAAGCGTCATATCGTAAATTTAATATGTTCATATTTGTCATTTTGCATAAAAGTACCTAAACGTTTGAACGTTTGAACGTGAGAAATAGAAAATAAAAATTCGAAATTGATTTTATAATTATTCAAAATATTTAATAATTTTAATAATCAATGTTTTCATTAAAATCATACAACAAATCTAAATTGTAAAAGCATTCATAATAAAATTTAATAACCAATGGTATTAAAATCATGTAAATGATAATGATATGCGTGATATTTACGAATATATTAAAATTGTTGAAATGACGCCAACGCTATCAATTTCGACAAAAATGTTGACTGTGTCAAGCTCTCTTCTGTGCAGCGCGTACAAATCGGAGCAGCCTAAATGAGCTTGCTTGTGCTAGTCGTAAATTACCCTATTTTAATGTAAATTACTGTAACACTTCAGCACGAGCACGTACAAATCGAAAGGTATTGGAAGCGAGGAATGTGCGTGCACGATATTTGAAATATCACGCAGACGACATTACGTTGTAGTTGGCAGTTGGATAGATAATTGAGCGCTGAGAATTTCCGATACAACATCACGATATGAAAGTGTTTAATGACGTTAGTTCTCATTCGTGTGAAATTGCGTTTTTAATTTTGTCCCCGATAATGTCAGTTCTAGCAATATATGTTCTTTTTACTCTGTCAATGAATAGAAAATTATGTATCTTGGAACGTAATTGTAACTGAACAAAAACCTTCAACAGACGAAAATGAGAATATCTTCGATAGATCGAGAATAATTTAAAATAGAGTCCACTGAAATTCTACACTGTGTACAAAAATAAAAAGAATGATAGAAATTGAACGTTCAATTGATTCGGTGATATTTAAGATATTTAAGAGTTCTTTGATATTTGAAAATCTCGGTTATTCCTCGAATAGAAATAAAAGCTTGTTTAAATCTCGATTACTTCGTTGTTAAGAATTAATAAGTGCCTCATTATACGAACGAGAGAGAAAGAGAGGGCTTCGTACAAAAGTGCGGTCGATCGTAAAAAGACAAGATCGATGTTATCCGGTCCCGTGATCGGTCGGTATCGAACATTCGCGGAGCAGGACGCACAAGTGAGGCGGTTTCGCAATCGCAATTCAGAATACACGCGATGACAATCAATAAATTATCCCCGATGCCGGGGTATATGACGTACGTACATTCGCTTCGTTAACTGTCGGATGCGCGCAGCACTTTCCCACAGTGTTACACGGAATGTGCGTAGATCTCACGTTACCCCCATCAAACGTATCCGAGGGTTGAACAGTGGTATCGACAAACGGAAATTGATCCTCCGGAATAATCGACCGAGTGAGACGTCGGATCGCGGAGAAAGGCGCAATGCAAAATACAAAATTACAAAAATATACTCGTGGCGCCGGTGACGACCGGACCCGTGCCGTGCGGGTTTTGCATTGTGTATCATTTACAATATGAACAGCATTGTACGGATAGGGTGCAATTGAGAGGAAGGAAAAGAGAAAGAGAGAGGGAGAGAGAGAGAAAGAGAGAGAAGAGTGTATGTACATAGCACGGCACGGAGGTCGATCTAGGCGAGCCGCGACTTTGCTAGGCCGCTTAAAATACTGTTCTCCGATGTTCTCTGATCGTGCGAGCTCGATTTTTCACGTACGTTCGTGTCACGAAAGCGCGATTTCCTTCTCATTTGCACTTTGCACGACACGTTCGGGCTGCTGAGCGGAATAGCGATACAAGTCTACGTGTAAGAAGAGACAAACACAATGGAACGACACGTTCCGCATGCATTGATTCGACGATTCGGGAAGAAACGGAGATAGAAAAATCGTCGTGGTTGGAAAAATCGGTTGGCACTGGCCTACAAGAAACCGAAAACGTTTCTCAGGCTGTCGCGGCGTATCGCGACTGAACATTTTTCGCGCACGAGAGTTAGACGGTAACACTCCGCAATAAGTTGTCGAGCTCGTCGATCGCGGTGGCACGGCGAAAAATCGAGGCGACACGACCGCGCCGCTATTTTCTCCGCCGCGTCTCACCCGGACGGCTGTCAAGTTTGCACTCGAGTCGTAGTCATCGAGCGCTTAATACTGTTTGGCGTAATCCGGGCACGAAAAGCTCGGTTTTCCGGATGGTTCTTGGTTTTATTAAGTTGCGACCGTCGCACTTTACGCGTCCCGCGAATCGATCTTAAAATCAGATAATCATCAGGGTGCGAAATAAAAGGAATAGCTTTAAAAGAAAGAAAAAAAATATATAAAAAAAAGAATTGAAATAATCTAACTCTGCGGAATAAAATAAAATATTAAATTATATATTCGTATCGCGATCCGAATAACATCCTAAAAGGAGAATTCGATCGACAAAATGTGCACAGGGTGCACAAGATAACAGAAGGTTTTTCTTTTTTTTCCATTCGAACCTAAGCTTCATCTTAACCCTCCAGAACCGGCACCAAAATCATAATCACTGCTGGGTTTGTGAAACCCACTTATGTTAAATAAAAAGCACTAATTAATTTCAAGGAAATAAAATGACATAAAAGTATTATAAATAGCCAGTAAACACTAAGTGAAATGGATATTATAATTTCATACTCAACAACTTGTTATAGTAAATTCTCTCAACGTAACTGTTACGTGTCATATTACATTTATATTGTTGAATATGAATATAACATTAGTATTATATTACCGTTGATTGATGTTTACTGGGTAAGTATATATTTTAATAAAAATAATTCAAATACGCAGATGTAACATAAAGAAAATTAAATTGTTTAATATTTTTGACAAAGAGATTTATAATTGAGTAGCTCTCTCCAGTAGACCGACTTATCGTCAGCAAGGATATAATTGAATAGATCCAGTAGAGACTCACGTCCGGAGGATTAAGGAAATCTTTATTTTAATCTGCGTTCGCGTGTGAGATACCGAGGTATTTAATAAATCGAAACTTCTCGTGCGATTGCATAAAAGAAGAAGCGCCGTGTTTACAGTCGACGTAAAGTGTCTTCCCGATATATCGCAATTTCCCGTGATGCATTTATGGAGCAAGATCCGTCGTGTTTTACTTGAACAGTGCTGATCCGGGTCGCCGCCGAGTTCGGGAGACAAGGGTATACGGGATTGATCGAGAGCCCTTTGAATTCAAGTGTCGTTCAATGGTAAGGCAAGTTCGCGTGGGACTCATTCGGAATACGTTTCCTCGATCGCTCGGCGCTTCGCCGCGGAAACCGCGGCCGCGCGCAATCGCAACAAGTTGTATACAATCGCGTCCGAAATCCCTGCTAAAGCTAGAGAAAGGGAAACGTTAATCTTCCCAGATAAAAAAGGTAACAAAAGCATAAAGAGTGGATGGTTCGCTGGCGATAAATTCGCAGTTAAAGAACGTTCTCTACCTACCCTTACCTGCGGTGAAATATCGCCAACTGGCTCTTCATGTGTGTATGTGTGTATGTGTGTGTGTGTGTGTGTGTGTGTGTGTGGAGTAAGCGAACGTAAAGCACTCCTTATCACGATGTATCGTAGCCAGATGTTTCGCGCGAGAACGGAACTGGCGAATCGACAGCGTTAACCACCACAGCCGAGGATAATGCGAGCACCGCAAAGAGGGACCACTTGTATGTACTCGTATCACGGAAATCGTATCGCGATAAGAGGAGAAAAAAAAAGAGAAGCGAGCTCGAATGAGTTCGAAGAGACATTAACTTCAACGCGGAAGAAAAACGCGTTGCCGGCTGTGCGCGTGACAAGCTCCGCGCTTCAACCAGTCACATGTTTTCCAGTTTCAAGGAGAGACGATTTATCGGCAATATTATCAGGTATTCGGGACCATAAGTCCGTACGCTGGTTGATGATATATAGCTCGCATGGACGTTCCACTTTACGATATATTGTCGTCGACGGTAGAATTGTAGCGATCGAACGTATCTCAAAATGGGGACGCGAATGAATTCTGTTTCTCACTCCGCGTTTACGACACGTCGTAATATCGTCATCTTTTTAAATCATGTCCATCTAACAATTCGTCCACGATACAATTGGCGTTGTCCTTTTGATTACTTGCAATCGTACGAGAGCTAGTCAATAATTTTTACGCGAGCATTCGGATATTATGCGCGATATGCCGCAATTGTTAACAATCGAGCTGTAATTGTTACGCTAATTGGAACGCACCGCGCGTAACGTTCAATTAATTTGAAGTCCCGAAGTGAATTTGGATCGGTAGAGGAGTGTATATATATATACATTATAAACTGGTCTTTTTGGTGTTATCCATGGTTAGCACGATGGTAGCGGAGACCAATCGGGCAGTGACATCAAATTGGTCTCGTTTACAAAATACGCTGTTATTTTCGACTCCATTCGGTCACATTCTGACGATAATTGATGAATTACATGAGTTTCAAAGGTCACGATATTCGTGCAATTAACATCGGTAGAAATAATCGTCACATTTTTATACTGTACATTTTATCGTACATTGCAATACGATCTGTTCTTACAATTTCAAACACGCGTCGAGTGTCATCGCAGCACTTACATCTAATATAGATTTACAATCGCTGTAATAGATTATTACCCATTTAACGTAATACAAAGTGGCACCGTTACATAAGTAGGGCGTTCCGTATTCCATACAGCACGGAGAATTCTAGCAACGTTGCAGCATCATTACAACGTTCCAGCAAGTATATTGCAGTATCATGTCAATATTGCTGCAATGTTGCTGGAATGTTCTGAGTAGCGATCATGTAATTTTTTCCGTAGAGCGGAAACGTGAAAAGTGCAAAATTTCTCCATTATTTTTAATGATAAAAATTTACACTTTTCACGTTTCTGTCTTAGGGAAAAAGGTACATGCTACCCCCCCC
>NW_017304811.1:39771-49012 GCF_001594115.1 Trachymyrmex septentrionalis
GTGCTATAAGGGACTGACATCAACGATATTTGCTTATATTACTGATAATCAATTTGCCGCTACAATCATTGCAGTGATCATATCGCGATATATCTGTCGATGATTTAAGACGCAAACATCGCTGAGACGAGAATACGGAGTTACCCCTACGGGTACGAACACGATCTAACGATGCGTTTACAGAAGGAGAAGGGACACAGATCATTACGCCATTTTCGGCGTAAGCTTAGCACGAGAGTTCGTGTTGCTTGCGAATGCAACGAGTCTTGCTACGATTCGATACAGGCGTCAGAATTTCAATGTCAAAAAAGAAAACGCAATAGGCGTATAACAACTAGATAAATTCTTAACAATATTAAATTCTCATCATGTTTACCGCATAAATGTAACATGTGCAAAACGTTGCCTTGCCTGAACCTTAACACTTCCGTCTATACACGCGAATCGCGCCGTTACGATCGCGATTTCCCACTGCGGGGTACAACACGAATAGAAGACGAATTCACTGGTATCGCTCTTCGCGGAATGACTCGCGTTCAGCACTTCCAGTTGCTTCGTGCTCCACGTAAATTTCACACAAAACGCGAACAGGTTTCGCCTTATCAATTAATACCGGTAGCAATGTCCGCAACCTTATTCACATTATCACGTTATCACCTCATGGCGCGTGGCGAGCGTCAAATAAAACGCTAAAGGAACCTGATTAAAAAAAGGAGGGGGGGGGGAGGAGAAGAGAAAAAGATACATAGATAGGAGGAGATGAGAGACAAGGAAGGATCCATTGAACGATCGGATCGTTGGGTAAATAATTCATGTAGATCACGATTTGCTGATTTCGGATACTCCGGGTGCTCCGTAACGTTCAATAAATAACTTACAAGATAACTTACAGGAAAGGAAAGTTGAGGAAGGGGAATATAGGTGACACGAATGTCCGACCGGCGTGTCCTCCTCTAAAATGTCATCGTCAGCGATTTCGGCGAACCACCCGTGTCCATCCGTAGATCCCAGAAAGTCTCTCCCAGAAGAGTCCCCTCGTTTTGTTCATTCTCCAGAACTGCGACTCGCTGAACGGAGTGGAAGTCTCGCACGTGCGAGACACGCGTCTCGAAAGGCACTACCGGTTTATTGTAAGTGTGGTCACGCACGCCCCATCGTGGCGTACTACGACCAGTCGCTCTCATCGCGGACGATGCCCGTGATATCATACTTCCGTGCCATCCTCACCCTCATCCTCGTACAACGTCGGTCCATTGGCGGATTTCTTCTTGGGCTTTGGCGGCGGTCTCGGCGGCACCTTTCTACCGAGAGTGTTGCTGCTGGCGGTTGCCTGTTGCTGCTGCTGCTGCTGTTGCTGCTGCGTGAGTAACAGATGACCGCCGTCCATGCTCTCGTCCGTCAACTTGAGCGGCCATTCAGCTGCACCTTCCGGCGCCACTCTGTCCAACGGATTACTCGTCAAGATATTCGGAGTGCTACGCTGGATCGATCCGTAGTGCGAACCCCCCGGCGTGCACGGAAGCGGCCGGCCCCTCATGGACGAGGCCGCCGGTTCCGGACTCTTATTCAGCGACAACATCGAGCTGCCATCCGCCGTAGTGCGTAGCCCCAGATTGTCGTACACCGGCTCGACAGCGTCAGTGGGCGACGTCGGGGGTGCACTGCTCCAGCTAGGCGCTCGCGGTCGTCGCGGAATCGTCACATAACCGTGACGAGGTAGCACCGGCGCCAACGACGACGACGATGACGGTCCGAGACTATACGGTGTCGCGCTGCGGCTGTGTGGCAGCGTCTTGAAGGCGGCCGGATGGTACTGGCCTGACGGCGGCGAGCCGTACGATGAGGCCGTCGCAGCCGTTGTCGCCGCCGCCGTCGTCGCCGGTGCTATCATTTGCTGACTAGGCAGACGCGTGCTGTCAGGCGCTGTTGACGCCTGGCTAGTTGGCGATGCGCCGCGACCGCCGGAGAAGGCCAAGAGATCCGGCGGATATTGTCGGTGGTGGTAACCGGCACCCCCGCGTGGCAATGTGCCGCCGCCGCCGCCGCCGCCGCCGCCGCCGACGCTGCCGCCGTTGCCACCCCCGTCGAGTTCCGGTGTGGCTCGTTCGTGCTCCTTGTCGTCGTCGCCTACGCCGCCGCCTACCCCGCCGACGACACCGCTCCCGACACCGTCAGCTGCGAGAACATGAACAAAAGAGAAGGACGAACGTTAAAAAAGAAAATCTAAGTAAGGTTGAGAAAAAAAAAAGCAGGAAGAAAAAAAAGATCGCGCGAGGGAGGTAATCCGCGAGTACTAAAAAGACTGAACGCGCGAGACGTACGCGCGAGTAATAAGACTGCATTATCAAGGATACTGTTTTGATACGTTCCACGTTGATACTGATATTACCAACGAGCGTGGACGAATGCTTTTAATCGGATTTAGTCGCGATGTGATCGTAGTCGGAAGAGCGCTTTATCAACTGAACTGGAAAATGTAACCGCATTTTCTTGAGCGACGTCGGTCAAGCGAACGCTGGTGCTACATAGTGCCGCTTTGAAGTTCCCTTAAAATTCGTGAAGTTGACTGAATTTTCCTACAAGACTCGAGTCACTTTAAAGTCATATATTGATATTTCCTCTACAGTATTCCGGATTCATAGAAATTCGATTGTGTGTTATCACATGTTATACAAGTATCCCTGCGTATTTTCGTCGAAAAATATTTCATTAAATAATAACACGCAAGTGTCTACATACGCAACATGTTGCTTAGCGTACCTTATTGTCGTCATTACTTGTACAATTATATACAGCGATTTATTATGCAAGTCGTAATAAATATTTTCGCGTTGGAAGCTAGAAATTAAAATCTGCTCTCTCTGTTCTGATCTACAGAAAATATTATTTCTAAAAGGATATATCAATGGTCGAACACGGATGACGAATGTGTTCGCGCTATCGCAGCATAAATGTTATATTAAGGGCTGCCTGATGTATTATAAGCGTCCCTAACGGATCTTCATTAGTCTCCTAACTGCCACTTGGCGGGCTCTCCTTACCTTAAGATCGATGGCACCTGGTCGGACAATTCTCGCATGATAGTCCGCGCTCGGCACGGAAACGAATCGATTTACGATTACACGCACACACATGCATACACGCTGTTTGTACATTATTATATAAGCGACATATAGAGGTCATTTCCATTTCTGCTTGGAGGGAGAATACTACTCAAAAACGAAATGATCGATGTTCCGCGACTTGTTCAAGAATCATACCGGGCCATATTCGCCGATGAATTCTATCGAGCTTAAATTAATCGAGCTTAAGCCCGCGAATGCGCGGTTTCGAGGTAAATCGCTTGTCGAAATTAATGCAAGATAGTTTCTCGCTAGCACCTGGCCGCGCACTGTTTAGTAATATAGGCTGTGTACTGACCGAAAACCGAGTCGTTGTCGAGCAACGTGCGGTTCAGCTCCGTCATCTCCGTACTATGCGATGTCACCGACGGCGCCTCGTAGCGCCTCGGGGGCTTTACGACCGGGTTAATGGTCGTAATCAGGGATTTCTCCTGTTCACCGAGACCGTGGTGCTCCAGGGACGCCGCTTCGAGGCCTTTCTCGTCGTGCCTGGTGTGTCGACGACGACAGTAGCACACGCAGAGCACTACTGTGACAATCAACAGACACAACGCGGTGACACCTAGTCCGATAGCGAGAGGCAGACTGATGAAGTTCTCTCTACCGCCTAGAGCATCGCCCATTATGGATAAAGTCACGTTTTTCTCCGCTTCGCCGCCCGGACTCTTCGCGTGGCAAATGTAGTCACCTTTGTCGGAAGGCTGCGCATCGACGATAGTGAGATTTAACCAATCATGATTGCCCAACAGTACGTACAATTTATCGCCCGTGCGTTTGGTACTGTTGACTATAGGGCGATTACGATTCGTCCATGATAACTGAAATAGACATGTAACGTGAGGTTTCATAGTGCGGCAGTAAAGAAATTTTAATGTGTATTGAATACAAAAATTCTCTAATAAAATGGCAAGATTAAATCGCTTCTTTCTTTTCACTATAAACTTTATTTAGATCAGGAACCTATTTGATTTTAACTTATAAGATTTTAACTATTATATCGAGTGTGCCCGAAGATGCATTTACCTCAGGATGTGGAATTCCCGTTGCCCTGCACGATATTGTCACATTTCCTTTGGCTGCCTCGATTTTGTTCGACGGCTCGATGTTGGTGATCTTCGGTCTGCACGCGAAATCGTCGCTACTAACTTCGTCCCACATCTTGCCGATCATGTGGAGCGGTTGCTGGCAAGTGGTTGGCTGTGTGTACAACTTGCGCTGAATCGCCCAATCGCGGAACTTTTTGAGGTGGCAGTTGCAGTTCCATGGATTATTCTGGAGCTCGAGACTGCCGAGCTTGGGCAGACTCTCGAAGCTTTGCAGTTGCAGAGTGCTGAAATTATTCCCGTCCAACGCGAGGGAATGCAAGTTTGGCAAATTGCGAAACGCCTGCTCCTCGATGCGCTCCAATCTATTGTCTGACAACGTGACTTTCTGCAAGAAAGTGAGATTGAAGAACAGACCGTTATCCAGCATTCTCAATTTGTTCTGATCGAGTAGCAGCACTCGCAACTTTTGAGTTTCGTAAAAGACACTTGGATGCAGACTGCGAATATTGTTGCCCGACAGGTCGATCTCGATGATGATCTTCAAGTCGCTGAAAGCGTCCCTGTTAATCGACTCGATGCCGCAATCGCGCAACGACAGCTTATGCAGATTAACCAGATTTACGCGGCTGAACGCATCGCGTACGAGATGAGTTATGCGATTGCCGGTCAAATCGAGACTCTGGATCTCGGGCGAGAGATCCCCCGGCACCTGCGTGAGATTCTGCTTAATGCACTCGGCGGTCTTCTTACCGGACACCCATTTGCACTTGCACGTCGACGAGCACTGCATCCAGTCCTCCTGGCCTTGACACAGGGCGACCGTAAGCGCCACACAAAGCAGCCACCGGCTCGCCGTTCTCGGTATCATCTCGAGGAATCCTGTTAACAGCAGAAACGTGCGCGATGACGTTAGGACGTGACTGTGGTACTGTGACCGCAGAACTTACTTAGCCGAGCGTAGTTGCATGCATGTGAAAGCGGAGTTTCGTCTTTTGGGATATTCTGCCGGAGAGAAATATGCAACATGTAACTAATGCATTCCAGTTACCGTTTAATATTTACCAACGCGGGCAACTAGCTACGCGTTTTACCTGCAGTCACCATTATTGATAGTTGAACGCGGATGTGGATCATTGTTTAATTACACGATCGACTAATCATATTACGTATACGCGGCCGGAATTAATTATTACTAAATAATACGCGGCGCTTAATAATTTTGAATAATTTGTACGTCATACAAATATCTCATACGCTATTTGACACTTTTAGTTAATGTACGTTGAGATAATTGTGCATGTCACTGAACAAATTACGCGATATACGATTTCGTAATAATAAATGCCGTCATAGAATTATATATGTATATAAAATATACTTTGTTTATCATCTTTTCCACTTTAGGTTTACTCTATTTAACCTTCAGCTAAAGATGTGCGAACTATTCGAATACGAATCGTCGAATCAATTCAGGTAAAATTTGATTCGATTTGAATTTAAATTGCTATCATTTGAATACGAACTACTCGAAAATTTCGAATAGCATTTTTCACTGGTAGAGCTGGTGCGCACTCAGTGTTCTTTAAAGCCGTTACACATAAATCGAGATAAAGCTGTACGTTTAATAAAAATATAGAAACGAATTAAATCCTCAACACATTTTATTGATATTTGATAAAATATACATTGGGTATTTTAACATTGGATTACATTAATTGAGATATCGCACTCTGACATTCAGATTAAGTTAATGCACAACAGCTTTAATGTGCACTGGATGCGCACCAATTCTGCCAGTAAAAAACGCTATTAGATTCGAAATTTTCGAGTAGTACGTGTTCAAATCATAGCAACTTAAAAATTCAAACAATTCATAATATTAAGAGATTTGAATAAGAATCACTGCATATATTGACAGTCTTATACATTTATCGCTATTTCTTATACAAGACTGTCATATATTTATCGCTATTTTATTTATCGCTTTCTTATTCTTTATTACAACAATATATTTCACTTGCATGAAGAGTATAGTTATTTCATGGCTCGCACAACGAGACTAAACTCGACTTTCCATGTTATCGAACAAGTCTTGCTATGTCTAAGGCAGTTTGGTGCCATCGGAGACCTCCGGGATTTTCTTCGTGTTTCCTCGGCCACTCTGTCTTCCTCCCCCTTACATTCCCACGAGCCTGTCTTTTCTTTATTTTTGTTAGTCAACGCCACTAATCTCAAAGCACGACGGAATACCCTGCTGAGAACTGTTGGCAATTTAGCTTAATACCATTACAGCATCGCGTTCTGCGACGCCGGCGTCGCATCGTGTCGTGTCGACGCGTCGCCGAAGTTAAATTAATACAGCACGACAACTAAAACAAGCTTCACTCCTGTTATTATCGCTGTGGAGTTCGAGATTGTGCATTATATTAGTTTTTCCGCCGACGGGCGACAAATACAATTTCGAACCTCTGTATCGGTTGAAATTCGATAAGAATGTAAGCTACAACATCCCGATGAAGAATCTATAAGTACACCTTGAAATGATTTATTAATTTATTAGAACACGATTTTAATTTTGTGCATTTATGCAAGTTATTTTATATATCTCGTTCCTCAAATTTCATTTCATGGTAAATTTTATGCAGACTTCAAACTTTTTTTTATATACCGTCCTCTTACTTCAAAAGTAGCACAAAAAAGTGAGATTTTTTAGTTATTGCATGAAAGAACAATTTTGTTAAAGTATCTAAAAATTTAAGTAAATACAGATTTACAAAATAAATTTGGATCATCAAAATAATTATGCGAAAAACGTAAATATGATGAGCCATGCTGCAAAAAGTTTCGACAGTCTAGCAATCAGCTTGTGCGTCCTAATTATTTTGATAATAATTATTTTGAAAGTTTAATAAAATTATGTTTAGATTTAACTAATTTTTTAGATACTTCAAAAAAATCATCACTTCAGAGAATCATGAAAGAGTTAAGTAAATATTATCCAATAAAAAATGATCGATAATTAAAAATTTCACGAAAAAAAGTATTTTATAACCAAACTTAATTAATAATCTAACTTTATAAAAAATCATTAAAATCGTTAAATTAAAAAAAGTAATTTTTTAAAAAAAGTTGTAAAACGGACACGATAAAAATGACATTTGATTACGTTAAGAATATCATTTCTTTATTTCAAAAGTGACATAACTCATATAATGTTATTATAAAGAATTAGGTCATTCAATTAATTATCAAAACTGAACTAACTTCACAGTTCGTCCGCCAAATAGTACTTGTGTACTTCTTAAGGTTTTCCAAGAGATCGTAATACTTTCTACAAGAGTGAGACACTTCAAGTTGTATCGTTTTTGTAAATAAAAAAGGAGAAATCTACAGAAAACATTTAGAGTTAATAAGACAGTTTTGTGACCGAAGTTTAAAGAAGAAATTTTATTTTAAATCTAGTTATTTTAATCGATCAAGATAAATATGAATAACTTCTGTTGGTGATATTTCAAGTTATGTCGTTCTTGAAAAATTATTCAGGATTTATAGAATATCAAACTTGTTACAACTCAAAACACACGACATAAGTGATTTCTTAAAAGATGAAATGACATTTGATGAAAAGAGGAAATGACATTTAATCATATTAAGAATTACGTAGTCCATGCCTATCCAATTTAAGCTCTGAAGTCAAAACGCAAAATCATCGACGCAAAAAAAAATCAATATGGATACGATTTCGGAGATACGTCTGAGCGACGCTTATCGACACTTTACAATCTTTATGAAATGTTACATTAAATTTTTTTACGTCAATGGCTTTGCGTTTTGGAACTGGACTCAAATTGGACAGGCCTGATGTATTATTTTTGCTGGTATTAGTTAATTTAAATCAATTGTCTGTCAAATAGAAAAACAGTTTCTCTTATTCTGAGAAAGTCAATTTGTTTAGTTGTGTCACTTTTGAAGCAAGGAAGCGATATATATGCAAGTCGAGGAAGATTGAAACATCACGAAGGACCGAAACGGTTAAAAATTAAACATGATTCAATATTAGAGAACCGTAGCGAGGATCGTCAGCGAATCACAATGTGCATAATAATTGAAATCGCGTAACTTGTACTTTTCGAAGCGTACAAAAGTAAACTATGCGTCACTGTGAATTAACATCGTGAGAAAACAAAGAGAAATTCGCCAAAGATCGCGGCCGGATTCCATCGGGAAAACCATTCCGGTGGGAACCGTGCGCGCCATAGTAGATTTCCGCCAACTTTTCACGCACACATGCTCCGCACGACGTCGAAACTTTTTGAAGTCTTCGTCCGCAAGGACCACACTTTCCTATAGCCTCGAGATTTTATTGTTGTGGCCGCGGACAGAGTAGTTCTTTCGAGCTCGATCGGTCTTGCCACGCGGTCAAAGTACATACGTACTAAGGAGTATTGTCCTCTAAAACCGCTACGCACGTTTCAGCCTTCTCTTTGCCCACGTGGCTTTAGATCTGAAGCTAAAACAGTGCTCTTTGAACCGTGGCATGCTGCTCGGCATGTGTACGGCTTATGAGAGAGCGTTTACGAAGAGCGTTTTCTCTTCCATGAAATATATTCCAGAGGAAAGGCACGTACGCGCAGAGAGTTAATATTACACGGACAAAACGACGAAGAGAAACGCTAAAAGATGATACTCGTGTGACATCGCGTATGCATTGAGCTTCGATTCGTACATCCGTCTCGCTGTTCTGTCTCGCTGCGCCCGATGCGGCTTCACGGCGCGGCGGCCGGCCGGCGGTTCTGTTCCTTCGATCCTAGTATATCGATCGACCGCATTTGACTTGTAAATAACTAAGTCAACGAGGATACGGGGAAAGTGAGGAGCTTGTATACGGACTGGAGCGGCCTTTTAGCCTGAATGAGACGAGTGTCCTTTGGCCGGCGCGTGTACCGTGCCGGAAGGAACCTCCCACCAGTCGTGTCGTGGGATGCGGACACGCAAAAGTTGCTCAACGTGTGCGTGTGTCTAGTACATATATTCGCGTGCCACGCAGAAAAAAAAACATCATACGCAGAAGAG
>NW_017304811.1:49112-50645 GCF_001594115.1 Trachymyrmex septentrionalis
CGTGTGTCTAGTGCATATATTCGCGTGCCACGCAGAAAAAAAAACATCATACGCAGAAGAGAAAGAGAGATAGAGAAAAAGGAGAGAGAAAGCAAGAGAGAGAGAGAGAGAGAGAGGTGGGAAGGAGAGGGAGAGTGTGGGCGGTTAACTTTCCGTAGGGCGGAATTTCAAATTCGAACACCCTCTATCAATCAAGAGCGTTCCGTTACCGGAGGGTACGGCAAGTATGCCCTGTTGCTCCTACACAAATTTCATCAATCATGCGAGCCAACATACCGGAGGCGGTGGTTATCCTGCCGGATCTCTCTGCCCGTCCTATATTTTCGCGTATGAAATAAGGTCTCGCGAAACACACCGAGCGCGACCGATGATTGGCGGATGTAACGATCGGTGCGACGAGTGGGTGGGCGGATATCGCGATGCTTATAAATGACTTTCGAAAGCAGTAGTTACGGTGCAGCTTTCGCAGCGGAAGCTATGCGTAAATATAGGATGTTTAAGAAGAAGGAAAGTAAAATGAACGCTCGTGGGACGGGGAGGAAAAGCGTCGCGCGAACTATGCCAAGAGGATGTTTTTTTTTTTCCCCCTCCCCCCGCCCCATCACGAAGCGATCGTGCAAGTAAGACACAGATTACTGTAAGTGATTCGCAGCAGCATGAGTTTTCGGGAAGTTTGCGCTTCCTACGAAAGTGCTGTAATTTAATTTGTAATTTGTGAGGAAGGAAGAACACGCGCAATACTTACCAGCTTCCCTGCGGAAACTTTTTCCCCGGCAGAAATAAGGATTATTGAACGACGACGACGGCCGCGTGGCCGTCTTCCGAGAATATCAAAGAAGTTATGGCGAACGGATTTATATGTGTTATATTGTATGTACTTTGAGATAATGCTTGAAGCGAGAAACTGAACGTGGACCGAGACTTCGGCGGAAAAAAAAAAATCACCCTCATGTATAGGGTGCTCCATTGAAACTTCTCAGAGATTCAGTCTCTCGTCGTTGGAAGAGCTTAAACGTAATAACAAAATATCGCAAGCAACTTTTTGTTAAATTACCTGGCCGTGATACAAATGGCCGTGAGGCGAAAAGGAGAATCTCGTTTTCGATGCAATCGCGCCGTACAAAGTGAGTTCAAAGTTATTATTGTGACCTCTGGCTTGACTTAGTTACGGAAACATTGTCTAACTAACTAAGAATCCTTGTCTCGCGGTTTACACGTTATTGCACAAACACGTTGGATTATATTCTGGATATTTTGATTCCTTACGATGAGATTTGATGTCAGAAATGACAAAAGGAGAATATACTAGTTATAGATATATATAAAATTTTTGTGTTACGTATAAATTTTTCTTATTTTACATTTTATGTAATATTATAATTTCAATTGAGATCACCAGAATTTTAATTGATAACATTAGAATATTCAGGCTCGTTCATTTTTAACCAGTTTTAATCGTTTTTCTCAGTGCGAGATGAAAATTTTAATGCATAACTTTTTTCTCCAGTTATTTGAAGAAGACACGGCTATTTG
>NW_017304811.1:50745-53638 GCF_001594115.1 Trachymyrmex septentrionalis
TATTTTTAACCAGTTTTAATCATTTTTCTCAGTGCGAGATGAAAATTTTAATGCATGAAAATGCATAACTTTTTTCTCCAGTTATTTGAAGAAGACACGGCTATTTGTAGCATCGTATCAGAAAATTCATTTAAAGCGCATGCGTGACGTATAACACATTATTAGATCTCGTCTGGAGTCAATCAAGATTTTATAGTTCAGCGAGAGCGTAAATAATGTTGCCTTCAATATGCTTCTGTCTTGGAATCAGGTTTATTTATTCGACTAATCCCAATTTCATCGCGCGAAATTACGTGCATTAAGCAGGCTGCAGATCTGTGCGTTCGATAAATATTGACCAGACGTTGAGACCAGACGTCGCGTCGTATGAATTATGCTGCGCGTATCGATACGACGACGCGGTAATTGCATGCGATGATATAATAACATACGGATATAATAGCGCACGACATAATAGTGCTTTATTAGAGACAGCCATCTTTGACAGCGGCTATTATAATCAATTGGCACAAGAAGAAGCAAACGAGTTTAGTCAATCGTACCGCTGGATTGGTTCCGGCGGAAAGCGCGTTTTTCGCGAATTATCGAGGGGGTGTGCTGTTTTCATTACACCGGGTCACCGCGCAACGACGGGGGCACCATCGTAATCGACTTTCTAATTATAAACGCGGTGCTCGCTGGCGCTCTCGGATAGGGCGCGTGAACTCTCGACCGAGGTCACTTTTTCCCGATAAGTCGTTAATAGTTAATTAGCGGAGAATAAGGACGGAGTCGTTAGCCCGTTCCATCATGGACTACCGGGTAGGCATCGGAATCGCGCAAACGAATTAGTAGTCCTACTTTATTCTCGGTTATTTTCTTTTCGCATCACTATTCAGAATTCCAATAGATCATGTAACACTCGACATACGGAAATAATTTTAATCGTCAAGTTATTACAAGCATTCACAGTTATTCAAGCAAGGTGCCTTTGTGCCTTTCATTTCTAAAATAAGAATAAAAATCTTAGTATTTTGAAATCGCTTACATATCCGTTATACATATCAGAAAAGTTCATTATAGATCGTACTTATCAGTAGCAAAAACAATTCGAGTCTATTTTTGTGGAAGTATACCGATATAAAATGGAATAAAGAGTTGCACAGTAAAAAAACATGTATTTGTGATTATGCAAAATCGAAAACCACTCAAATCCTTGTTAAAATTCTGTGTTAAATTTTTAATGTATCCAAGTGTTAATTTAACTAAATGTGATTATGTGTTATTTGAATATTTTATGTTCAATTGATAAAATTTAGGTGATTCGGGACAGTACAAATAACTTGAGACAGCGTCCATACATGAGTTTCTAAAGAAAGTTTAAGTTTTATCTAAGTTTTCTTTAGTGACTCATGGATGAATGCCACGATTAAATTTAACAAAAGTACATGCTGCCTCAAGTTACCTACACTGTCCCAAGTCACCTACATTTACGGTACTTAACATTTCTTAGCGTCAATATAATACAATTTATAAATAAGTGAAAACAAATAACATAAAAATAATGTATTTTAAAACGTGAACTCTAGAGTTGTTTGGGAAACGTGAAATGTTTTAACACAAATTTTCAAACTGTGCACATAGAATTCAGCTAGTGTATTTATTTTGTCTTATCTCTTGATGATATACGAAATCTCGTAGCACCACAATTAAGGAATTCTTGAATCTTTATACAAGCTCACAATTCGGAGGAAACGTTAACGACAGTTACTCACGCTTCCTCAGAAGATGCGGCGTACATATATAAATGCTACGTAAAGGTAACGTTATTCACGTTGAAACGATCGCGTGTTTACAAGTGTAATATCTCGTGTTCTTTGCAACGAGGCAACTTTCTCTATAAGCGGCGAAACGTAACGCAAGTCGGAGACGCGAAGCAGAGCATATTTACACAGACGCTAAGTCGATATGCACCTGCCGCATTCACGATCTCGATGACGCGCCTTTGTGCAACTGAATTCCGCATCCTTGCGAATATCTGCTTACCTGTATGCATAATGTACATAATATGCGTACAGTACAACTGCCACGCGTCTATGTGAAATATGATTGAAATTATATCTTGTACAGTCTAGTAGTCATCTACAGAACATGCTACTTAACAGAGCTAAGAGAAAAAGACGGAGACGCTGAAAGCTTTGCTTTAATTCATTTTGGCTTGAAAAATTTTATCCTTTTTCTTGCGAGGTACGTGAAACGCATCCGAGATTGGATGAATTAAAAATTATCGTACTAAACAGGTAATGCGATTCCCGTCTCGAAGCAATCTTTGTTAATCTTCTCTTTGGAGATGCGCTTGTTAAGAAAATCATTGAAAAAATTCTTTTCCTGAAAACGCTTTCTTTGTTAAATATTTCTCTCGAAGTCCTGCTAGATTCTTTATCTTCGTAGTATAGTAAGTGTGTGCTTAACTTTGAATGTATCAATGTAAGAAGTAGAGTATTTTCGTCGAAAAATTAAATTTCGACAACAAAAACGTTTGACAGATAAAGATAAAAATAGCAGAAAAAAAATATAAAGTCAGAATACGAGAAAGAAATGTGGGTCAGAGATATTTCGCTTCTACAAGATTATTTGACATACAGAGTTGAGATCCACATTCACATTCGGGTTCATCGCTCGTATGACGCCCATTTCACAATATGCGGCAATAAATTCTTCTTGTATCTAACTATAAACATGATAAAAAAATGCGTTTAGCTTGAATCAATGTTATTGTACTCGATCACACACATACACGTGCTAAAGAATCAATTCTGTTTCAATCCCTCAACGAAAGCATATTTGAAAACTAAGAACGTTATTGAAATATATATGTTAAAAAGTTCAACGTATTTTTTTCCAATAAACACTT
>NW_017304811.1:53738-62210 GCF_001594115.1 Trachymyrmex septentrionalis
GAACGTTATTAAAATATATATGTTAAAAAGTTCAACGTATTTTTTTCCAATAAACACTTGTTTGATACAATCGATACGCGCTGCAGAAATTATGCTATGTAATCGTATTTCGATAGCTATTGTAATAAAAATACGTAATATTTGTTATTTACATGAATAACTAAATATTTAAAATAATTGATGTAACGCGTTCGCATTTAATTTATAGCTTATGTATAATTAATTTATTTCAAAAAAAGTTCCGCCAAAATTGTCAATCGAATCCAGTTTGCAATTCATATATCACGTTTCGTTTCTTTCCGATATCTAATCTTTCAGTAGTATCCATTCACCGCTCTCTTCGATAAACTCTTCGGCTGCATTATTCGAAAAGTTCGAAGTTCGGCCGAATATTTACAGGCCGTGTGCCGGGGACCGCGAAATTGCATAAACTTTTCAAATAAGACCGAATCTTATAAATTTGCGGCCGGGAACATTGTCCGCAAAAGTTCCGTGCCTCGCCGCGGGGTTATTAACTTTGGGTCACACGAAACTATCAGAGCATCGTCAAAGTCGTTTCCGCACTTCCGCAAGCCGATGCGGAACACTAGTCCGCGAAACTCACGTCCCGTTTTCGCCCCAATTATACTGTAATCTGTGCAATCGGATTACGGTACTGTCATGGACATCGTCAAAGGGCCTTTTATTCTACTATGAATGAGTATTTAATAATTATTATTTGATAGAAATTACATAACTATACAATAGAGAGCATGTTGCACTCTTTAAACACGAAAATAAATAAGGATGTTAAACTTTGGCTATTTTCCAGCCAACATGTAGAAGTTCCGACTCGTACAGATTGTGTATCTATCATATTAATGGACTATTTAAATGGAGTCAAGAGGTATATTACTTCTGAGGAAAACGTTAGAAATATGGGAGAAACCATTACGAAATCTAATTCTATCATCAATATTATCAAATTTATTGATAAAATGCAATAAAATAAAAGTGAAATACGCTCCATATTTTTTTTTTTTAATAAAACACATTTCCAAGATTAGGTCAATAATTTTTTGCTTTACATAACAAGCCTTACGCGATTATTTGCTTTCAAAACAAAATTTTTAATTACATTCTTTATGAATAAACTGAAATTTAACACAAAATCAGAAAAGTATCGATCCTAATAATCTTTTAACGTAGAAACCGTATTACACGATGCGCCGAGTAATACGATGCAAATAAACTTTTTTTTATAATACAATAATTCATATTGAAAATGTTAATAAATCTATCATAGGCAAGAAGTTCAGTTTTAATTCTATTTTTTCTTTTATTGCAATTGAAACATTTTTTATAGTGAATTCACTTTTCCTTAGGTGCATTATTCCCCCATGCATTGTCCTATATATTATTTAGAATTTATACGGATAATTCATTATTCTCAATTAAATATTTCGAAGCAAAAATGCAGTTTTTAAAAGTTAAGAATCCTTGGTATTCCCATGGACTTTTAATCTTCTAGCCGTAATCAGTATCTCGTATTGAACGGCCCGGCTAGTAAAAAATGAGCTTTTTATACAGTCTTATACGCATATGCATATACATATATCGTTCTACCTGCTCATAGGCAACCAGAATTTCATCCTGATTACTTTCTCTTTCTTTTCCGTGCTCTATAGGAGCTGGCTAGATAAAAGAAATTTCCTTTGATGATGATACACAACAGTATAACAATTTTAAGAAAATGAGGACATGCTGTCGGCACTATTTTATATTCTCTCTTCTTTCTATTCATTTCTATTAATTCTAACTGCCGAAGAGTAGAACTGAATGCTGACATTACTATACTTTTATTGTTCGTGTCGTTATTATTATGTGATAACCTGTGTCAACTATGAGGAACATGACAATGCTTTGTCTTTTCACTCGGAACTGATACGACAAATATGACTTTTGAGAACAAATGTGCTCTTTGTTAATGCGACAAACACGAAACAGAAGAGAATTCGGAACGTTTGTTATCGATAAATAAAAGTATCAACTGTCTACGAAAGATAAACTTGTTTTAAATCAGTTTTGTTGTATAATATATAAGATATTTCTTTAAAGGTGAAGCAAATAGATAATAACATAATATGTGATTTGTATTCGTGATTGATAATTATTCGATAAATAATTAGTTTCGTGTTGGTACAGATTAATTTTTTGCAAAAAGAATATACAATAAATTATAAAATTTAAATAATTGCTAATATAGAAAAAAGCTAATAATTCAGTATTAAAAAAATAAATCAAATACCAATTTGAGCCAATTTGAACACTGGTTATTAATGAGTATTTTTATACCATTTATTCAAAGTAAATATTAAACGTATATGTTTTGACCTACGATCAAAGTCCTCTTCAGTACAAAAAAAATATATTCACAAAATCACGTAATGATAGCGCATACGAGAATAAACTAATAACATAGAAAATGCGAGAAAAACCGTGGTGATATCCGAGTTAATCTTGGTCATTAAATTACTAAGTTAACTAAAAAGAAAAAGATTTTTTATTTTAAAACCACCGATCAAAAAGTTAAAAATAAAAAATTTTTTTAAAAATACTAACATGAGATTATACGTGAAAAATGGTAAAAAAAAAACTTACATGACTGTCAAGATTGAACTGTTTCTATAAGGTTTGTTCCATTAGACTGTTCCATTTACTGTGTAATACAAATGTGAATAAATTAAAAGTTAATATAAATAACAGTAAAAATCCAACTTTAGTTAACTTACATGAAACAAAATTTAAAGATATTAGACACGACATAACTGTTTGATAGACAGATGTAAAATGAAAATTGAGAGAAACAGTGGACAACAGAACATATACTTACAAAGACAATAAGTAAAAATATAAATAATAAATAATCAAGTATAAACAATATAGATTGGAAGCATTACGTCCCTGAAAATAGATCTATATATAAAGGATCGAGAGAAAAGTGTATCGTTTTGTAAATTCAGGCTTTATTTTTGTTTTTTAATATGTATCATCTCTGATAACAATCTTTTATGTAGACTTTGCTCGTGTTGGCTCAAATTGGCATTTGATTTATTATTTTTTAGAATTTTCTTTAGAGCATATTGATTTTATTGTTTTCAATATTTAAGTAACAGAGAAATTAATATTTATTAATAATGTTTGTTGAATGATATAATAATGTATATAATATATCTATAATCATAATATATATTTGAATGATATATTTAATCTTTTACGTTGATTTTTGTTACTATAATCTTTTCTACTGTAGATGTATAGAAATCAACATTACAAAATAAGAGTTATAATAACATTAAGTATTACTAGAAATTTATTTTCAATTACTAATTATAAAAAGAAAAAAATAATTAGGTATAAAAATTTAAATAATAATCTTAAGAGAGTATATAATAATCCATAAAGTCAAATAATAATTTTGAGAACCAGTAACGATTTTATTAGAATAATTCTAATAAGTAATAACATTATATCTCACTGTAATTATATTAATATCGTTGTAATTTCATTAATCTATGATTATATTATAACTCAATTACAACAATTATAAAAAGTAGATTATGAATACGTGCACTCGAATCTACCCTTTGCGAATGGCATTTCTATTATAATTCCTATTATAAATGCAGCTAATGTAAGCGATGGATTATAAAGCTATTTATTAATTAAAAAATCCAACTTACGTTCGCTCTAAACTCACGGTAGCGTAATATTCACGATTCCACCAAATCCCAAGGACTTCGACCAAGGATGGTGCTGGAACAATAAATGTTCTCTATCATACATCAAGACGACAATCAATTGTAAAGTCTTATATCCACAATGCTAGAAATAGGTCCAAAATCTCGGACGGAGAAAAAAATTGATCAATATCATTGGTCATATGACTGAATTGTTTAAATGTGATTCGTTAATTCTTTTTCTGTCCAAGATCTCGGAGCAATTCCTAGCATCGTAGATACAAGGTTTGATAATCGGTATTCATTATTTATAATTAGCGCATACATAATTAATTCCAAAGCATTAAAATTATTTTGAACAACGCAGCTTTAGCTAATGTACTGAATGCACAGCGCGAGTCATCGTAGAAACGAATTTGCGTGCCGTGCAACTTTTATGCAAATAACGAAATTCGTGCACATATCGCATATTTGAAATACGCTAACCGTCAAGCGTAAATCATTTGGCGCAGTAGGCGAAAGCTGGTGAAAATTTACTGTCTTTCGTTTTGAGCACGTTGTGCAAAATTCTAGAAGAACAAACAGCGTGTTTTCCGCGCTTCGGATTCCATAGAACAGCGAAAGCAATCTCCGGTTCCGCATACGGTACACGGCGCAAACAACGAGAAACGAAAAAAAACTCTGTTAAGAGAAAGTAAACGACGTCAAATCGATCGTTGTCGGGTAAGCCGCTTTTTTTCGCCATAGGAGTCCCCGTTTAACAATGCATACCAAATAATTGAGAAAAAAATACAATAATCGTTATCCGCGCTTGTTTAAAAAAAAAAAAGATGGGAGGCAGCACGGCACGACTGTTACACTTGATACACTGTCGGATTAAGGATAACTAGGATTTAGTGCATGTGTATGTAGGACAGGTTCGCAAATAATTGCGAAAAGATTTAATTATACCGATGGAATCTGTATTACAGAGATGATATTTGCACTCCTTATTCAAATAACAGTTTTAGTTTTTTAATACTTATACATATATAGGATTTTGGTTACTCTATTACTCGCCGGCTATTATTAAAAGCACGAAAGATAATTTTGTAAAATTCAACAATATTCCTTGAAAGGCGTCTGTTAAATGTTTAATATAATGTTTGGAAATTAATAAAGAGAGAGTGCTTTCTGTATAAATGAGAATCGCTTATGCTATCTTTATTCGAGAAATTAAATAGCTTTTACTTGCATTTTCGAGCCGCTGAAGATGGTTTCGGTTGAATGCCAAATTAGTTATATTAATATTAATTTAAGGTGTAGTAAGTTTTGTAACAGAATATGCTCAATAAAATTCAGAAAGTCGATAATTAATTAACGCGTTATTATTCCGCGGTTACGGGTATAGAAAAATAGCGGGTTAATCCATTTCGATTGATTCCCCAATTTTATCGATGCGAAAGAACAATTATTAATAATATATTAATTAAATCCGCATGTTATTCCTACTTCGCATTGACGCAATTTTATATCCGTTGATCAAAATTGTAACATGTAACGAACTCATAGATTGCGTATATCAAATTCAATTAATTACAGTAATATCAAATATACGCATTTTGTAAATCCATTAACAAAGTGATTAAAATTTATTTTCCTCGTTTTTACATAGATATACATTTATTATTTAAAATTATAAACGTATGCATATGTCGGTATTGCATTAACCATCCTGCTAATGTATAATTTTCTTTTTACTATCATGTCTCACAAGGTTGCCCCTAAAAATGTAAAAGTGAAAACAAGATAAAGTTTGTATGAAACTGTTCTTCGTAGAAAAACAATCACAATTAAATTAACAAGATATGCTTAATATAGCAAATTTTGATGGAAGTAAACAGAACTTCTGGTTATTAGAATCAAATATTGTGATACGCAAACAGAACATTTAGATATGATGCTAGTTAAAGTTTAGTACGTGTATAATTAAGTATCTAGTTATTATGGCTGCAGGAAGATAACAACATCATTGGATTAATATAACATGTATGATTAAAAGAGTATATTAGAACTAAATAGAATTTCTAGTTATCATAATTAAATATTCTGATATTTCAACCGTGTTTTCGTTAGAATTCATGCAACCATATATGTCTGGTTATAACAATCAAGTTAGTATAACCAAAATCATGGATCATTTATATTTCATCAGACAGGTTATTATATCGTATTCAAGTTAATTCAACCAATTTTTTTCAATGTGTCCGAAGGCTGGAGATTTAAAGCGTCATAATGAAATTCACACAAAAATATAAACATTTTTACTGCTCTTAATTCAGAGTGGGTATCCGTGCATTGGCAGAAAAATTAATTTATCGCATTAATACTCAGTTCCACCACGTAAAATAAACTTTAATATTGGTTCAATTTATTCTCTCTCTCTTTTTCTAATTTTAATAAGAATTAGAACAAGATATTAAAAATTAGAAAAAGATAAACAGCATAAGTTAAAGTTAATCATGCATTGATGGAACCGGGTCTAAGTCTATATGTTCTCATCACCGGTGACTAACGTATGGATCGCGTTTTCTAAGACAGCGCCTTTGAGTCTTAAGCTTAAGAAATTCCTCGTTAAAGATGAAAGCGGAGCCTCGTTACGCGAATGGACGTGTAGTTTTCTTTGCTCTCGCTCGATGAGCAAATTAAGTTTCAAAATCAAAGGGTAGCTTTTTAGCAACCCCCGCTGCGTACCGCAGATCCATCTAATCGGATTGCCGCGATGACGAGAGGCACAATACCCGGCCACTTTTCTCGTTTCAGCCACTACCTTTTCCGCTGTCTTTTATATATTCTTCTCTTCTCAATTTCAAATGCGAAATGTCCACGATCGCGCGCGCCGCCATCTTCTTGCTCGGCTTCTCGCGCAGTAGCCGAGACATAACGCGAATTCAATTATTACCGAGAGAGAGAGAATTGTCGGGAAAAGCGCGATTTCGCGCAGAAGAGCAAAGAAATATTGCGGAGAGAAAACGAAGCAAACGTAGCGCAGAAGTAGTCGAGGGGAATGAAGGAAACGGTGGAGGAACGGCGGAAGATGTAGGCTAAAACGGAGGATTGGAGAACAAGCAGAGAAGATCAGCAAAACGAAATGCTGCACCGAGTTATACATTTTGTGTATACACCCGGAAAATGGCTGAAAATATCATTTTGTGTTGTAAATATCTCAAATATTTAGAATGACTAGTGCGTGAGCCTGCAAGTACAGAAGGAACATTGTGAAAGTGGATTTTATTAATACGAAATACGTTCACTGCGTAAATCGCGTATTATAAAGATAATTTCAGCCACGTTTCCTGAAACTATTTCATCCAGACGCTTTCCGTACGAGACGAAAATCGATCAAAAATGAATGGGAAATTGATCTTCCGTAAACAGCAACAATATTTTTCACAGTTACCATTAATAAACGCGATCTCTATCTACTATGTCGGTGCAAAAATTTCTCGATATATACCGGCACGATTAAAATTTATTTTACCGTGTATCGCTAAACGAAAATTGATTGTAACCCTTCCATTTTCTTCTTCGATCGGTTATACAATGTTGCACACGAAATAACGTACATACGAGCGATTGATCTCTTATCGCTCGCGGTTTTTTCTATAACGGCATGTGTCAACCTTCCCATGTCACGCGGGCAAATATTTGTCGAATTCATAGCAAAAACACGTTTCAATGGCACGCTCCATATGAGACCCAGACAGCGACGGAATTTATACGTTGCGCAACCATCTGTGTACGTCGCATAGTATCGCTATACATTTACTACGTGCCTGTACCACTGTCGGATGCAGATGTGGGCTATATGCCGTCGACGATCATGCAATGATTAAATTAGAAGTAAATATAGAGAGTCACACTGATTGCGGCGAGTCCAATTGATCAAGTACTTCGTTTCCCTTCGGTGATTATTAAATCCGCAATCATTGAATTGTTAAATCAGCAAACCTACCGAGTCATTAATCTTTCGAGATGCTATTTTTCGAAATTTTGCGAAACACTGTAAACGACAGAAATTAATTATAGCATTAGACAACCTCAGTAACCCCGAAACAAAAATCCAAAATAAGAACTCCAATTTATTTCCAAAAACTAATCTGATCGAATATTAATCTATGACGAAGTTTTCAATTACTTTAAAGAGTACAGTTTTAAAATAATTTATATGTCAGTCATTTATGTAAAAAAAGGATCGGTATATAGGCTACTCAAAATATTTCTCATCTTATCGCATTTTTCGCTTTCCATAAATTGCATATTAGAAATTCATAATGTTCCCGTTTAAAAAATATGATACCTTGTTTTAAAATATAAGCAAAAATAAAAAAATATATTTAAGTGAATTATAATTGTTTGTTACGAGCTGGACACAACTCCTCCATCATATACAATTTGTCCGTGTTAATGTAATATCTTGTCATGAAAGATTACGTATTTAGTTTGCGATTGCTTGATATTTTTTATCACAAAGATGATATATTGCGTGTAATGGGACAGTATAGCTGCGATATACTATGCAATGTATCACGTTAACAAAGCGCGCAATTTATAAAAATTAAAATTTGAAATAGATAACAGGCAGAATTTAATTTATATTTAAGAAAGTTGTTATAAATTATTGAAAAGTACTGTTGTCATTCTGTTCAATATAAACGATATTATAACATTTCTCTCTCTCTCTCTCTCTCTCTCTCTCTCTCTCTCTCTCTCT
>NW_017304811.1:62310-72390 GCF_001594115.1 Trachymyrmex septentrionalis
GTATATTTTTCAGAGGAAAGAACACACATATAAATATATATATATATATATGAGACATTCCCATGCAGTACTAAATTGTTGAGCGTCAGAGCACTTATGACGATGTAATCGGCGTACTCGCAACTCAACGTGATGCAAGGAAAACATGTTCCGCGAACTGATGTGAGTTTCCGCAAAGGCAAACACTATTTCAACCCCCAAGTATGAGAGAGTTATGTAGGTCGGCGGTGGAGTGTAGCTTGAAAATATTTCGTCATTGCGCGTATCATACTGAATCTCGTACCAATAAGAAAAAAAAAACGGAAAAATGTCATGACGAGCATGTTATCATCGTCGGTAACGAGATTTTATCCCGCAGATAAGATCTAATTCGCAACGTATAGTATGATGGATGTGTTTACGCGACGCGCACAGGTTGCAGATTTTCCCGTTGCTTTCCTTTCTTGCAGCTTTTTCTTTCGAGCGCAGTCAGTTCCCGGGAAGCCAGGGAAATGTCTCTTTTGGTAAACTCCTCTTAAATTTCGCCCCTCATCCCCCATGTATTCGCCCGCGACGACGGGTGCTGCCGTCGGCTTGAGTGAGCTTAACACCTCGGTTATTCGCTAGAATTGATTTCGGGCGAGGTGAAGCGAGAAAGTCAGTGTTTATTCAGGAGCTCCGGAGAACCAAGATGGGGCGAGATTGAAACCGAACTATTTTCAATCGAAGTGCCCGGTTCTCTGCACGCCTTACCCCGAACGAGCCCCCACCATCTCTTCTGCATATTGCAAATCGAATTCGATCTGTGCTCGATATCCCTCGTAATCCCGCCTGCTTGGCATCTAACGTCTTATCGTGAACTACGTCGAATGCGCTGCCACGATTTATTTTGGGCAACAAATCGCGAGAAATTCCTCGATCTCGTAAGCAGATCGATCGTTACGGAGAATCGTCTGTATATTTATCCCTACTTCTCTCTTTCCTTTCCTTCGCGGGCATTAAATTATTTATCGCGTTACATATGTACTGTTAATCCATTAACATCGCGTAATAAATCTGACTAGGTATATATACTTATATCTATATATAAAAACAATATACTGTTATAACTTTCTGCGATGCAATCGATAGTTTTTAGAAGTAATTCAGTATAAAAAAATAATTAATAATATTGTTATTTACGATATTTAATTTAATAAATATTTAAATATTATACCGCGCGCGTATGAAAAGCTCTAGATATTTCAAATTCAATCCATTAATGTCATGTTTTCCAAACGTCAAAGCAACATTTATTACAAAAGCAATAATTGAGTACACTTTTTAATACATATTTCTGCAAGAAACGTATTCAATTAAACCATGTTTAAAACCCTGGTTCAACCCATTAAAATTGGTTCAAAACATTACAAAAAAATGAAAGAAAATGTAAGCGTTGCTTAATAGTTCTATTCCGGAATGTATTAACAAATTTTACATTCTTATATGTTAAATGATTAATCAAAAAATTGTTCTTTAAGGTAGATTTATCTTCATAGTTACATTTAAAAAAAAAATCATTTCGAAATTATATCCAACTTTTATCATTTTTTAATTTTATGAATAACGACAATAAATGCTGTTCTCTAAGTTCGATGTTCGGAAAATAAATACGGTCTCAATGGGTTAAAAAAATTTTCACTTTGTATCTTTATGAGAAGTATTTGTACATATTTTTCCAATTTTGAAAAAATTCGATGAACTTGTCAAACATAATTTTTATGTGTTCCTTTTTTCGTACTTCTCGATATCCAAAGTTATATATCGAAAGGAAATAAAGTACATATGATTTTTAATTTACGTAGAGAGGATAAATGTCAACAGATAAAAGCTTCGTCGTAAAGCGAATTGGTGGCCCTGCGTTGACGACGAAATGAAATCTGGGAGCAACCGGTGTAATGGAAGGAGAAGAGTTAAGGGGGTACGCTAAGCTTAACGTTGGCGTCGTAAGTTTTAACTAGCTACATGCCGAGCAAAAGCGATGAAAGCCAAGGTATTAACGCGAATAACAAGACTACCCGTAGATATACATAGGAACGTAATTAGCCCCTAATTAACCTAGCAAATACTACAGGGGCATCGCTAGGAGCATCGTTGTGATATCACGCGTATCACTCCTTAGAAAATAATTTGATGATAGAAAATAATTTGGTGAGCCATTCAAAAGATGAAAATTATTATTACTTTTACTTGTTTTAGTACATGTTCTTGTTTAAATACTGTGTGCATTAAATACTATCTAATATTTTGTAAATATACGCAAGCCTTTCTTAAAAAAAAAAAAATTATATATATATACATATATGAACAAGAGCAATATACGTGAGCAGAAAATTCTTAAAGATATCATTTTCCATTAATTAATACCTTGCCAAAAGAATATATAAATAATTAAAAATACTGCAGACTTTAATTTGCAATTTTTGCGGAATACCAGCGACGTCTTATAAAAACTAGGAATATAACAAGAGGGATAAAATAAGGAACTTTACGACTTTTGAAGACTCAGTTGAAGGTTCATACTTGCGCAGTATACGTTCACTTTTTAGAATGATGTACATAAAAATTCTACAAGTATCAAATAATACTTCTTTTACTCTCTAGGACAATGCAATGTCAATCTTATTACATTTCTTCACGTTTATGATGAACATTAACTTCAGTAAATGAAAAAAATTCTAAGGAAATTTTTGTTTTAAAAATTATTATAATAAAATTATACCATATCAATATTATAATTGATGTCAATATTGTAATTAGTGATTGCATATCGCCGATTACGCATCTAGTACATCTGGTCTTACGAACTAATCTTTGTAAGAGAGATCTATTTATGTGTACGTGAGGATCACGATAAATTTTTTTACCGTCGTATAATCTAGTATAGTAAGGTTCCAGTGCAATTCCCCGAGAAAAGTTTCGCGAGAAATGCGCAGCGGAAACAGGAGAAAAGACGCGAACGTGACGACACGGGCGGTGCACGAAAAGCGCGGAAACGGTTAATCTCGTTTCGTACACTCATAATTTTTCGCGCGCATTACCTGAAGTAACGCTTACTTTCGTGAGAATGGGAGAACTTGAGCCGCGTACGGTTAATTAAACGTCGCCACCAGTCGCCGTTGAATAAATCACCCTATTCGCGGTTTGGTCTCGCCTGTATTTAGTAACATCAAAATCACAGGGCGTATTTTTTTGTTTTAATGACTGAAAAGATAGTATATATGTATATGCCGTCAAAAAAATTTAATTCTATTGGATATACTATATATATAATTATTTTTACACAATTATTTTTAATATAGATAATGCACACAATTATATTAATAATGTTAAAATAATAATAGAAAAAAATAATTCATTTTACGTAAAACGTCTAAACGTATTTAACAGTTATATCGAAAGAATGATTTTACTGAAAAATCTAAAAATTTAGACACGGATCTGAAAATAATTTTATCGAACTAATTGTAGACACGCAAATATAATGTGCAGTAATTAAATTTGTTTTAATACTTCAGCAAAATCATTCTCTTTCGTATACATCTCATTAAAAAGAAATCTTTTCCGTTTAATTCCCTTCGTACCTAATGTACACTTTTTATTCGTCAAAAATAGATGCCGCTTTGGTTGCGAATCTCCTTTTTTTCTCTTCCTGCTGCAGGCAAAATTGCTAACGCATTATACATGGTCGTGTTAAAAATTGGAAACGGGCACGTAACCGTGAGAAGCGCCACGAAGCGCCGCGGGGTCGTCAAGAGGAGCAGCAGTCGGGTTACGGTTGCGAGTGATACCACATCATAGCCGTAATGCCAGTTAATACGCGTCGAACGCGTCATGTATTCTGGGGTAGAGCACCGCCGCGCATCGGTGTTGCAACGTGAGGGTAGCCGATAGTTTGGACGCGTATCACAATGTGAGAGAAGAGGATCACTCGCCCTTTCTCTCCCTCTCCCCCACCTTCCCTCTCTCACTCTCCTCCTGTAGGTGTGCGTTCGGCTGAATGTCGACGGTGGTGGTTGGGCGGGGCACGAGTCACTCACAGCTGTCCTCCACATATGAACACGCATGCGGGGGCATTAATCATATCGAGAACACCCACCCCCTCGGTTTACCCCTTCAGATTTCCCTCTGCCCTTCTCTCGCTCTCTCTCTCTCCTCTCCTCTCTCTCTCTCTCTCTCTCTCTCTATCTCCCTCCCTCCCTCCCTCCCCTTCCCTCTCCCCTCTCTGTCACTCACACATACTCTTTCGGTTACCTCTACACCTCTTGGTCCAACCTCAGTCAGCCCTTCCAACATCCACAGATCATGCACATGACGCATACACGGTGACTTGCCATCGAGAGAAGGTATAGAGAAGTGAGGGGTGAAACGCTTAGGTGAGCACCTACGATATGCGCTTGGAGTCGAGTTTAATGACGATGTCCATCACAGTTTGCGGTCGGTGAGAACAGTCGGTTAGTCGATCGTCTTGCCTTTGCAGCCTTTCGTAGATTGGGTTGCCATCGTCGGCCAAACTTTCTCACCAAAGGATCTCTCGAAACGGAGTGGAGATCGATTAATATGCGCACGGAATCCATCGACGAAAGGTGCGATGAGAATAGACCCCTTCCCCTTCTTCGCTTACGTCTAACGGAATCGGAAATGACTCCTTGACAGGTCCAACTACGATAGGACCTTTCCATTCTATGGATATGCATGCGTCATGCATGACTTGAAGGAGTCACGGTACTTCTTCGAGCAATTTCATGCTTAATTAGTTTGTATATGAGAAAATTTACAACTGTTACTTTGAAAATCACCAAAAAAAAAAAGAATCCGAAATTACATAAAATACTTTCGCATTTATATGTATAAAACCGAACATTGCTAGAAAGATAAAGGCGACTTTTATCAGTTTCTTGAAGGAGCTAGATAAGCGAAGATATGAGAAATGAGAAAGGCGTGCGTCACGTGGATATTCGGTACAAGATTTTCTCAGCATCGTCTTCACCTGGAAAGTAAAGTGAGAGAGTAAACTACTCCGCTTCACATGGGAGACTCCTTTCCCGAAAACACGACGTTTACGATCGCTCCTCGCGTACGACCATTTCTCAAGCGACGATGTTAAAAAGAGAGAAAGAGACACGCGCGGTTTACCTTCACGTAGATATCGTGAAAACATGCGGCGCACCATGCACGTACGACATTATCGATCGCAGGATGTTGCACGGACATCTAATAGAGAATCGAGAATCGTCGCCGTCTTTGAAGAAATCACGTTAGAAATGGACAATTATTGTTTATGATACCATGTCCTGCAAATTAACGCATCATGTCTTGGAAACATAAAGTTGCGCACTCAGAGAAAAACATAATGGCAGAAACTACAGAAGAGATGGTGGTATTACGACTATGTAGTGTATATAATGGTCTCTCTTAATATCTCTCTCCGCTATTAGGTGGTAAATTCTAGTAATTATTTATGGAATTATTTGCTTAGTAGCTCGCCGTTACACTATAATGCGATGCTAATATGCCAATATAAAATAGCCAGAATTTATTATAACGCACTTTCGAGCATTTTAAAACGTTTTTAAAGATATATTTTAGCATTTAATTATTACATATGTACTTTCTCATTCTTCTTAAACTTAAATGTATTATCATACGATAATGATCTGAAAAGAACCTTGTTAGACTATCAAAATAATTACATAAGAATTTCAAGTTGAGCAAAAATAAAAAAAACTATGCAGTAAAAAGATTTGATATTCTAGCAACCAGTTTGAGTATTCTACATAATTATTTTGATGATCCAATAAAATAATTTTCAGACATGTATGTAGCTAAATTTTTAGATATTTCAGCAAAATCGTCTTTTCCGTGCATTTACCGAGCTTCTCTTATGAGTGCGCATACCTTGAATATACTAGATTCTCTATTCAAAAAGATATAGTGTGGTACCGCAATTTGGAAGGAATGTCGACGGTGACGGTCCTAATAATCCTAATATTCAGAGATATAAATTTCAAACATATGTCAAAAATATCTTCAGAAACATGCCCGAGAGGAAATTTGAACATTTCGGTGGAACTATTATATTTCGTTCGTATATCACCGATTTCCTTGAATTGACGGTCGCGATTGTGTAGTCGCACCTTGGCATAAAAACAACCAGACAGATTGGAAAGAAATATACTTTTCCTCAGAAAGAGGCCAGGGACGAATTGTTCTCCTTACAAGACGGATATGAGAATGTCATGTTCACCATTCTGCCTCCGTCCTTCCTTCCCACCATTTTACGTGTACCTATTCACCTCCGTCGATGTATAGTACGCGTAAATTGACTGCCCGCTGCATCAAGCCTTCATGGCGAGTGTTTACGAGGTTCCAGTCCTGTCTCGTTACTGTGCGCTAGCGTAAGCAAGTTCAATAACGCGTGGCCTTTCTCAAGGCGACCGCGAAAAGTGGAGGAGGCACGATCAACGTGAAAGGTGCACTGTTTCGTGGCGAGCACTTCTGATCCTGTCTTACGCCGTTAGATATCAATAAAATAATGGTAATTCAAATCTCTTGAGTAGAATGTGTTTTTAACTTCTATGTTCGTCAAAATGTAAATCAATTCATTTTTATGATTAGTTTCAAAGCAAATAATGTTTGTAAGTATTATTGCATGTACTTAAGATAAATAATAAATTAAACTTGAGTCAAATTTAATATATTTTCTTTAGATAAATTGTTCAAGTTAAATCGTTTACTCTATTGTTTTAGTTTAATTAATAAATAAAGATATACTGAATAAGAGCAGTGGCGACCTATAGAAATAATTAAAAATAATCCAAATTGAGTATAATTTGAATTTAACGGTGTAGAAAAGAAGAAAAGATAGTTATTGGCACACGAAAGAGCAAATAATTAAGAAGACAAAAAGATTACCATCTTATCTTCAATCACATGATTTATTTGCCACAGATAACTATAGTTATACTAACGGATTTATCTCATCTATGTCAAGGGTGTATTTACTGATATCCACTGTTGCAACAATAGATCCTTTAGATACCTGATATGTCACTAGCGGCTGAATAGATCCACACGCGATGATCATTAAGGTATCTGTAGAATCATAGAGGTATCAAGTCCATTTTTCAATATTTTTAGTCAGCTATCTACTTTATGCACCGTTTAAGATGGTGACATGTTTTGTTATCAGTTTATGCTATCTTAGAAGTTGTAGCGCAGTGTTCGAAATAGGTTTTCGATATTCCCGATCAGACCAACGCGTGTTATCGTACCTATTTTCAATGGCGCAATATTTTGGACTTTGTTAATGACTTTTTAACGAGAGTCGAACATTGCTGCAAATAATCAACAAGATGATAGCGAATATTTCTTTTTCGTTTTAAAGATGTCACATCTCAAATTGAAATTATTGCTAAAAATATAAAAATTTCATATAGATTTTTCTATTATTTCTAAATATCTGTATAAAATTTAAACACGATTCTCTTATTGGTTAAAAATTATTTAATTGTTTGTTTGCCTTGATTCTTATGTAAAATCGCGTTTTGTACTTATTTGCAAATTCGATAAAATCGTTTTAGCATTATGAGTTAAATCAAATTTGTAACATATATACTAATTGAACTCTAATAAATATTCGTATAAAAGTCCGTTTGAATTTTACTCGTTTAAAGGTTATTTATTTAAAATTGCAGCAAATACGATCGTTCCGTTGCATAAAGGCAAATTATTTATTGTTTTATTTTTTGCAGTTAAGACTATTTTTAACAAAAATGTTTTGATAGATATATAGCTGATATTTTGGATTTTTTATTTTATTTCTTATTTGATACTTTCAGCTGATATTGCACAACCAAAACATTCTTAAATATACAGAAGCTTGTATATTTGCTTCTTCTTATACCTACCTATATCTACCCCGAAAAAATTATAATTGGTTTTACGATAAAAGCTTTTAATCACATGCTGTGATTAGTAGGTATTTTTATGTTCTGTTAGCGTCGTATTTTATTTGATGTAAAATATCATTTGCGATAATTATAACAACAATGAAGTAAAATACGTCGCTAACAGAACATTGAAATATCTCTACTAATCACCGCGGAGAGCATAGTAAAAGCTTTTCGTAAAGTCAATTGTAGCTTTTTCAGGTTAGGTACAGCTAGATAAAGGAAGAAGCAAGTACACACAACTCGAGTCGAGAAGAAGAACGCGCCTTGCGTGCGCGAAAGAGAGAGGGTAGATCGCTTTTGTATTGTAGTGACCTAGGTTACGATGTTACGATGAAGCGGGTCGTTGATCTAACCACCCCGCCGTCTCCTCTGTTCCCCATGCTGCTGCATATACAGCAGAGTAACGAAGTAGCGTAGCTTCGGCTACTTCCTCGCCCGATATCGAGCTTGCGGATACCTTTATTATGCCACACGAGTTCTCGCGAAATTACGGTGGCCGGCCGCGACCTCCGTTGCACACCCCCGGCTTCTCTTTGAAAACTAGCTGCCCGCTGACTGCTGCCGATGGGTGTAAAAGGTATCGCGCGATCGCGGCTGAATACGAATCGCATCATTCGTGTCGTGTTATCTGCACCAGGGCGACCGTTGGCTATTTTAGATACGTATGGGGGCGAATACGCGACTGCGGTCGTTTCCGCGGGGTTGCGGTTTAGCGTTGGTCTCTCTTCGATAACGACGGGCGAATGTTAAAGACAATATCGCAACTGCGAACGAGGGACCACTCGAGAAGGTTATTATGCATCGCCAAAAAGCAGAGCATGAAAAAATTATATACGCGCGCGCGAATGAAATAAATAAATAAAATCAATCAAACGCAAGGTGGCGAAATGTCATCATCATTTAATTATCCAATTTCCCAGCTTTATTAATTAATTTTCTATACCAGTTCTGTACTAATTTTGTTAAAAATAAATGTGTTATATATACATATGAACCAAATACTACGACATTTCGCGCGGCGCTCTGTAGGAGATAATTAGCTCATCTATATGTAGATAAATTATAACAATTCAATTTGAGGTAATACGAGCATAAAGCGCGGAATTATATGTGTCAATTCAAGCGTGAATTATTTTCCTTTCTACAGTTTCAACAATTTTTCTTTAATTTCTTATGCATAGGAAAAAACTGTTCAATTACGTAAGGTATTAGTTCTGATATTTATTTTTTTATTAATTTCCCATAGTCAGATATGAATGTTTCCTCTCAATTATCAAGATTAAAACAAACGTAATGCTGATGTTAGGTACTGAAAATCTTTGCAGTACCTATTATTAATGTATCTCTTAATTATAAATTAGATTTCTTTTTTAATAAAGAAAAAAATCAGTGTTGAAAAAAATTATTTTTGCCCTAGAAACCTACTAACACGTTTTTTTATCTTGTTAAAACTCACATTCAAAGCGAGTTCTCACGAGCTCTTCGCCGTGTAAATTTCATGAAAATTATCTTCTGCCCCGAGGTATTCCTGAGACTTCGCTGACCGGATTCCTCGGCCTGAAAGGATGAGGGTAGGAAATCAGAGATAACCGACTATCGCAAGCTTGGTTAAACGTCTACAAACATTTAATGGCTACTAATTTAATGTTGTATACGTAATAATGCATTACGTATTTATGTATCGTTCTCGGTAAATGAGAAGAAAGGAAGCGGCTACTCGCGAAAAGAAATGCACGCTTCACCATGAGATGATTATTCGACTTGAGGATCGTATTTACAGATCCAGCTAACAGACTAACCAACGTGAGCACGAAACACATGCGTGGGCGCGCAAATACGCGCGTATTCATTGATTAAATAAACACGCGTGAAGACACGCGTCGTTCCAGGGTTCAAAGCGTCGCCATCAAACGGAGACTTCCACTGCCGTGGGGAGTCAGTTCACATGTTAGGAGCTGCCCGTGGTCGACCTAAACCAAAATGTTATTGCACACCTATCGTACTGGTACGTTTCAATTTGCATTGCATGAGGGACTAGCAAGATGACAAAGCGGTAGACGAATAAAATGCATAGTAATTACAAACGCAGTTAAGAATCACTTGTTAC
>NW_017304811.1:72490-74774 GCF_001594115.1 Trachymyrmex septentrionalis
ACGGTAGAATAAAATGCATAGTAATTACAAACGCAGTTAAGAATCACTTGTTACTGATCCTGTTAAACTCTAGAATACGTGCGTAAATTTTTACGTATCAGATATTAATAATGCTCTAAAGTATAAAATTACTCAAATATTCGCATATTCATAAAACAGAGCATCTACTTCTTATTCTTTTTCCAGTTTACGTTCATGGTACAATAATCGTAATATTGCCGTTTAGATTGAAATAATGGAGTAGATAAAAAAGAAATAGATTATCACTAAGATGTTTTTAAAGGAGAATAGACAAATGATTATTTTACAAACGACAATTTGCTTCTTTTGATGTCTGCGGGAAACTTACGGTCAAGCTTCCCGCTCAAAAAGATAGTTAAAAAAAACCCGCAGGGCTTAACATGTCATTACTTTGTGCCGCTGAAAATAAGACCTTTTAGAAGCAGCGTGAATGCAAGACTTCGTGGCTTTTAGTTTTGAGCATCACAGATTTTCTCGTTTCCCTTTAGAAATGCGATCTGAATAGGAGGACAAAATTGAGATTATCGCGTCGCGTTCTGAAAGCAGATTTAACCGCTCGAGAAATGAACATCTCCAGTAGAGAAGCACCGTGCTTTCCCGTTGACGTCGACTGAATTAAAACGGATGTGCGGCGTACATGAAGAATGAATACAAAATGAGAAAAAGCGCGCAAACATGTATAACGTGATGGTTATTACGAGCTAACTGTTGTTATTTAATGCAAATCCTGACGTTAATACGTACTACCCTTTTCCCGTACCGCATTATAGGTAGATTTTTTTGGGCGATTATGAACGGAGTTCCTATATAATACAGAGTCCATTAAGCGCGCGATTTAATCACGAGTTCGATTGTATGAATTAAAAATGATCAATTCGGTATACGTTTAAGTATGCTTGTGCCACCAATATCGAGGATGGCTTCAATGGGATCTGTTTAAAATTTGAAAACAGGGAGCGGTAAGCCGCTCGTCCGAGAAGTCTCGCGGTTATCGCTTGCTTTTGAAAGCAGAGGGAAGCGGCGGTTTGCAAAGAGGGACTTGCACGATTAACATGCTCTCATTGCAGAAAGGAAGCTTGGAGAATTCATATGCACACCGCCTGGAATTCGCATCTCCTGCAAAATTCTAACTTTGCGCGAACTGCAGAAAGGGCGATGCAGTCGGGCGGAATTGCAGTGCGCTGTGTTTGCTCGACACATTGCACCCATCGACGGAAGATTCACACACGAGCCATTAGGTGCAAACGGCAGAAATAGGACGGGAAGCGAGAGTGACAACTGTATGCGAGTACCAGATGAGAGTTGTGCGTTCCCAGTACGGCGGAAAATCATGACCTGCGCGATACTATAGAGACAAAGACCAAAAATGGCACTGACAGAATCGGGTGAATCAAATATATTGGCTCGCAAGAATGTAAAGACGTTGATGAAGCGTCCATTTATGCGCGCGAGGTTGATGAACGGTTGCGGTGTCCGTTAATCCTTAAAACGACGCTACGAGAACAGATCTGTTTTCGCTTAATGAACGATTATACGGTAATAGTTAGACGGGTTGATGGATGAACTTAATAATGAAATTCAATAACTTATACGATACATGCATCAAAAGAACCATTTTACTAAAATATCTAAAAATTTAGATACAGATCTGAAAGTAATTTTATTGGACTATCAAAATAATTATGTAAAAAATTCAAACGTGATAAGCAATAGTGCAAAAAATTTTGACATTCTAGCAATTAGTTTAAGTGTTTTACATACAATAATTATCTCGATGCAACAAAATTTATTTTTAGATCTACATATCACTGAAAAAAAAAAATCTGATTGAATTAATTGGAATTCTAGTTGAATCTGGTCGAATTGGAATTCTGATCGAATTTGAACCAGATATTTTTGTCAGTGTGGTGTATATTTTTCTCTTCAGCTGAGATTTAATAAAATTTCTTTAGCAAATTTGCATCGCTGTGATATTATATTTGTTTTCGGATAATTATGTCATTGTGGTTCTTAAAAAATAACACATCTAAAAAAAAATCAGTTTCCCAGAAAAGGAGAAAAAATATTAGTAAATATCGGCAAAAAGAATATATTTTTGATATGATTAAATGTCATTTTTGTCATTTTTGTTTCTCAACTCTTAAAAACCTATCCTTTTTGAGAGACAATTTTGATATCTTATAAAATTATGACAAATGCAGAATAATTAAATAAAGTGACATAACTTGAAAAATCATTATATATATATATATATATATATATA
>NW_017304811.1:74874-75091 GCF_001594115.1 Trachymyrmex septentrionalis
AAAAATCTTAACTCTAAATATTTTGTAGAAGATTCTTCTTTTTATTTACAAAAACAACTCAAAATGCGTCACTTTTGTAGAAGATATTTATACAATCTTTTTGAAAATCTTAAGAACGACATAAATGCTATTTAATAGACAGATTGTGAAATTAAGTTAGTTTACCTTTGATAATTGATAAAAATAATTTTCATTTAACTCAAAAATGATAATACTT
>NW_017304811.1:75191-82915 GCF_001594115.1 Trachymyrmex septentrionalis
AATTTTCATTTAACTCAAAAATGATAATACTTGAAGATCACATTTATTTAATTATCACTTTGAAAGTAACAGAACATGTATTAAGTGAATTATATATATGGCAATATAATGTTACAATATGCGATAGTTAATGTTATCGCAGTGAAATATATATATATATATATATATATATATAACTAAAATTTCACAATCAGAGCAATAGAATGTCTCGCGGAGCAACAAATTATTGCAATTATCTCTCATTCAATAATAACTCTCGAGTTCTATTACATGCTTATGTGTACCCATCGAGCACAACACGATTCAATTCTATCAATACCTTTCTTGTGACAATAACATTTAAATTAGTGGTCACTATGTGGAATTTATAGTTAATCCTTTATGCTCGTCGAGTTTACACAGTACATTGTTTCAATAGTAAGAGCTGCAGAGAGCTCAGCGTGAAAATAATATTAAAACTGAGTGGACGAGATACGAGGCATGCGAGCCTGTTGACAGTCCGCAGTAATTCTACATTTTTGCATTGTGTTCAAGAACTGTAAGATTAGAGTGCAAATGATAATTATCCACAGTATCTTTTTTTATACAAATAAAAGGGTGAAGTTTCAGGAGAGCAGACATTTTACTGCCGGCTTTATTAGACCGTTTGTTACAAATGTGCCGATTGCGTACTTATCTAAACTAGGTGCATCCTTCTGCGCAATTTCCAAGATTAGCAATTGCCGGTCCGTTGTATGAAAGTGCCCATACGTACGTTAGTATTACGGGCTTATGCACAATAAAACGTAAGCTAAAAGAGCATATTGTGTGCAACATATACAGAATGCAAGCGAGATGCAAATGTTTGTAATAAATATTCAGCTATGTGTGGAAAACAATAAAAACAAAAAAATGCGTGTAAATAGAAAATCCAATATTAGATGGTAGCATTTACAATTTACAAAATGTGTATATTTACAAAAAAAAAAATTGTTTGTTCGAAAGATTAATTCAACTGTTAAAACAAAACGGTCACGTTTTCGAGCAACGGCTTTCGCGTACCGAATCGTGCGACCCGTGTGTTCGTTGTATCGAGTGAATTGTCTATCGGATAATAAAATTCGTAATTATGTACAGGAATGGAATCGTATAGTCGCGAGTATTAGCTGCATCGATGATATACCGCTGTACGGATACGTTCGGGCATCGGACATTTTAATGTTACGGTTAGCCGGTGCTATAAACAAACCCACCATACCCTGAAATGAGCGCGATGCGAGCTGCACGGAATTACTGCCAAGCGTGATTAATTAGCGGACGCGGTCGTAATTCCCGCATCGTTCTTTCGCGGTTCTAAAGTGCGCTGTTTCGCACAGTACATATAACGTTGCCGTCCCATTTTGAAATGCAGGTTGCCGGTGGCAAGTGATATAAATCAATAGCTCGGGAGAGCTATGGAATTACATCAAATATATTATATTATACCAAGCCAATTTCAATATTTCTATGCACGAGCGCAAATCCCGTTATCGCATAATTCGTTACATTTTTAGCGTAACCCAGAAATTATTTTAAGCCCAGAAAGGAACGTTTAATGTTAGCAAAACCAAATAGAATTTCAATCTCGATATATTTTCGGAGAACATCTCTTTTCTGGCTTAAGGAAATCCTAAACTGAAGATCCAACTCCGATGGAATCGCTATTTTATCAACCTGTACATGTACCTACAATTTACAACACATACGATTCACGAAACGTTTACAATGCATACAATTTACGAAACGTCGACATGTCACTACGTGCTATTACATCAATATCGTACGCAGACGTATATGCACAATTTTCAAGCACCCTATTCTCTTATACACTAAAGTTCTTAGGTTCAGTTCTAAAAAGCACAGTGTTGTTGATACGATAAAAACGGGGCTAAACTTGTTTTATATGTATAAAGTACATATAAAATTTTCCATTTTTTCCGCTTCTCATGTAGAATCGTTTGGCTTCGTGTGCATCTGTATTTTAATTGTAAAAAAAGATTTATAATTCTGTGTAATCAACAAAAAGGATTTCTGTACTAAAAAAATTTCGCGTTCAATTAAAACAGACCACTTTAAAATTCCCTTTCTCAAACTATACTTTAAACACGTTGTGCTGTCACTCACAAAGTTTGTTGTGAGTGCTGTCATACAAAGTATAAAAATTTTATATAAAGCAAACATTGTTACGAGATGACGCCGGAAGTCGACAATAAAATTATAATTTTCCAGCTTTTTTTTATTTTCGATATGTGTGAAATCGTTAATAATTCTGTATAATCAACAAAAAGATTTCTCTACTGGAAAAATATCGTGTTTGGCGAACCAGGCGACCTTATTATTATTATTATTATTATTATTATTAGGCGTTAGGAACTCGAAAGCTCATTGCCGCAAATACCAAATCCCAGACGACTTTAGGATTCTCTTAATTCTTTGACTGCTTTGGACACTTTGTGCTGCCGATCGCGACATGCGATTAGAGAGCAGAAAATAGAAACATTATTCATACCACTAGCACTTTTACGATAGTTTCGTGATTAGTTTTAGCAAATTTCCCGACACGATGCACGCGCGTCAGAGTACTGGTTGGAGAGTATTGGCTTCATCATGGACCTCGTCGCAAAAATTCATTAGCTTTGTACCTACAACACGCGCGCGTTAGCTACTCCAGGCTTCTGAACTCTGCGGACTTTCCCCGCGTTGCATCTATGTATTTACAGTTGCGATACATAGGGTTACGTTTGTCGTTGCAGGGCGGATTGCCTTTCCCGTGTCAGTTTCGGCAGCGAGACCATTCGCAATTAGTGGAACTACAAATACAACCATTTCCGGATGTTTGCCCGTTTCAAGTTTATTTGTCTCGTTCGTTTGAAAAGAAACGGAAGGAGAGACAACATTCGTGTATCGGTAAAGATACAGTAAAGCATCCGGATTTATCTGGCGGCCGATTATCCGGACAATTGAGATTCCCTTACGATCGAATATACGTACAAATAAAAAAAAACTTTTATATACAGAGTATTTGGAAAATAATGATAAATCTTTTTCATAGTGGTACAATGGACTAAACTGAGAAGAAAAGTCCTCTATCATTTTACAATTTTAGTTAATAAGATATTAATTGCTAAAAATTGCTCGAAAATTGATCTTCAATAATTTTTTATTCAAATACTATCAACTTTACAGAAAAACGGCGAGAGATAAAAATTGTTTATGTTCTTCTCATAGAACTCTAAGAATTTTTTCAGAATTTATCAACTTTTTAGAACTGCATTTTATACTTTCCTATAAAATTACATCACTAAAATGTAACTTAATTTCATAAATTATATATATGTTACTTTTTCACTTTTCAGTAATTACATTTGTTTAAAGAATTGAGAGAAGTGAGAATTTGTTATATAAACGAATCAAGGAACAATAAATGTGATAAATTAAATAAAACAATCGATCAGTAAGCATTATTACAAATTATTTCTAATTATTCGTCAATAAAGAAATAATCAAAATAATCAGTATAATTTAGTAAATAAAGTCTATTCAAAGCATAGGTTAGGTTTATATATTGTAGTTTGCTTCTATTGTGCTATCAGTTAAATATTTTTATGCAGTTAGATAATAATATATTCGATTGTCATGTCGATTTTTAACATCATAATTAATAATACATTAAGACATACTAATAAGTAGTAATACTTCTCATTAATGTGTGACATGTTTCGACTACATTTTCGAGTCATTTTCTCAAATCTCAAAAATTAATGAGACAATATCTTCGCAAATCGTCCAAGCTAATTCAGTTCCAGAGTAACAGAAACTGTTTACAAATGAAAAATTGTGAGGAACTTCTACATACGCTAATAAAACTTTTAAGTTAAACAAAGCGAATGAGAGGTAAAAGTAATTCACATCATTACTCCGACAAGAACTCACCAAATAGGGCCATTACTTTGTTTCGCACGAAGTAGTTAGCGCCTATGTAAAAAAAATTATTATTACAAGGAATCAAGAATAGAAAGTCAAAGTGAGTATATTTAAATAAATTAAAGTATAAAAACTTGGTTAAGATAAAGTGTTAAAAAAAAATTAAAAAATGATATGTTTACGTTGCTAGTAATGTGTTTCTGACTTTTAAAGATGGATCAAAAACGTAATCGAAATTGGAAATCTTAATGTACGTAATACTAATTGTAAAGTTTAATATATTTATTGTTATGTACCTAATTAAAAGAAGTCTTGTTATATTAATTTTTTTATTTATATTTTACGTAACAAGTTTTATACAAATGGTTCTTATACATCCTTTTTAATTTATTTGATTATTAAATCTCTTTTACAAGAATATCAAACAATTAATTATCTTTATATGTTACATCTGCAAATCTGGATTATTTTAAAATATTCTTATGTTCATTTTTTTTAACGTCAATCTGGTTCTTTGAAATTAATGAATGCTTTTTAATTAACATAAATCATAAAGTTAATTAAATGGGTTTTACAGATCAGTCACTGTGTTACAAATTTTATCTCCAGAGGATTAAATAAAATAGCACATGACGTAACTGTTTCTGAATATCCTATGTGATATTACCGAAAATCACATCCCTTCGTCGTGATACCTGGACTTCTGTTGACCGTAAGAAAAAGTATGATACTCATGGAATATCTGAGCGTTAAAGAGCGAATAAAAAGGAAGTAAAAGTTTACTTGCACGATTATTATGACAATTTAGACTCATTCCGCGGTCTTGGCGCGAGGTGTTCTCTGTATGGCTTTCGCCGCATAATATCGTGGCATAGATGGCATAGGTACGTGTTCCATACGGGAAGGCGCATTTAGAGCCGCATTACATAGACAGTGGTCGGTGGCGGAGTGACGCGGCGTAATTGCCACGGCAATTACTGCCGACACATTTCACATGCGCGATGTAACAGCAACGCGTTGTTTCGCGGCGCGTTTCAAATTTTCGGTGTTGGCCGACACGCTTCAACTGCGAACGGATAAAAGCAACGACTGTGCGAAAAAGCGGTCACCGAGTGCGCCTGGTGTATTGCACACGAGCACATTAACACCTACACGTTTGACCTTCCCGATTTTCTCGCGTCAAATAATTCGGAAATTGATCCAGATGGCTGTGCGGTAGGTATCGTAATGTCTACAGTTCCGACATTCCGACACGGAAAGTCTTTCAACCTCCCGGAGCTAAAAATCTATAACGCAATTATTACTGACGCTGCGTCTGTAAGAGCTATTTAATTAAAAGACACTAATTAGTTATTTCATCACAGAAATGGTTTTGTTAAAGAATCTAAAAATTTAATTAAATACCGATATAAAAATAATTTTATGAAATAGGTAATGCTTGACACAGTTTTGCATAATTATTTTGATCTAATAAAATTATTTTCAAATTTGCATCTAGCTAAATTTTTAGATACTTCAACAAAATCATTTTTTTCTTTTTTTGTAATAAAATCAAAATGACATAATAAAAAAAGAATGAATACTGAATATATTTTAATAAGAATATTCTAAATTTGCCAGGTATAATATAAAGGAAATCAATTTGACATTTTTGACAGAGATTTATAATTGAGTGAGTCCAATAGAGCCACCATCAGCTCTGAAGAGTTAAACTTTTTGACAGATGTACGGAGGAATCGACGTCCAAAGCTAAATAACTTGTGAGCTAATATATCGAAATATCCTTCTTTTTCCCCTTTATCAAGGTGACATTCAATCAAGAAAGTTTTATATTTTGAGCCATAAAATCAAACGATAAATAGAAAAGTGGACGATTTAGTGAAATTTAACGTATCGTTAAAATACCATATCGTGAAACCTACGAATTACGATAATGCATTGTACCTACGGGCGTATCTATCGTAGATACGAGGTGAAGTAGGTGTAACCGCGGCAACATCTAGCACACCGACCGAAATCCAGTGAAACACTACGAACGTTAGAGGCCGGAAATTACACGGTGTATCTTTTTCTGATTATAATTAATGGACTGGGTATCGCTAGTCGGCTTATATTAAACCGCCTCGCATCTTCCGGACGGCGGATATTTAGCCACCCACACTGCCGCGTCCAAGTTATTATTGTCGGGCGAGTAACGCGAGTAACCGCGCGCAACTCAATCTATTTAACGGCACCCGAAATTTCGGCGCTATCTTGCCGGGTGTGTGTGTAGTCAAACGCACTCTCGTTCCTCCATCTAACGCCCGCGGAAACTAACTTGGCCTTACCGTCATTTCCGCTCGCTGGGCATAGCTGGTAATGCGAGGCAAAGCTTGTTGGGCTGTAATAACATCAACTAATTGAGATGGATCTGTGGATTCTCGAGTTGGTTAGCCGATGAAAAACATTGCCGCAGGTTCGTACGTTTATTCCGTTGTGCACGTCCACATCATGTATGCGTCGTGTGCATTCGTGTGCGTGTGTGTGTGTGTTAAGCAAGGATTACAATTGATAATGTATCACACGAATCCGACAATCGATATCGCGCGTACGACTGCAAATAAAATCGTGAAATTCACGGGCTTACTGCTTATCACACGTATCTCTACTGTAATAAAATATATTGTAATAAAATATCATTTCACAGACCTCAGTCAGCGTTCTAATTTTTACAGTTCCATGGATTCTGGTCCATCGATTAGATATCCGCACATCTCCGATAATTATTGTCCGCGATTTATGAACGGATACGAAGCAATATGCTTGGTATATATATGATAATATGATAAAAGTATTTTGCGTCTTAGACATAAAATTTAACAAACTGATTACATAATAATAATAAATTTGAAAATTATACTCTTTAAAAATTTCTTAAAGTGAAATTCCACTCGAAAAAATAGAGTGAGTTACAATATTGCTCAAATTGGAGTAACTTTTCAGTCAAATGAAATAAATTCTTCCTCTCTTTTTTGTGGAATGAATATTTTCACTCGTAATTAAAAAATGATCACTTACAATTGGAAACAGTATACACCAAGCAAGAAATTCGATAACACGAAGTAAGCGAATCACACTAATCGTCATCTTGTCATGCCAATGTTGCGTTTTGTCGACAATGCTTCTTTTAGAGATAAAATACTAACAAGATCAAATCTACGTATTGACAATTTTTTTAGGATAAGATTCCTAGTCTCATATTAAAGCTATTTTGACTACTGTTTCATATCAAACAAATAAAACATTCACTATGACTGGAGTTAATTCATCCTTATGAATAATGAAATGTCATTCCATTCCGAGTGACAGCATTTTCATTATCGATTGAAGTAGATTTTTAATTGTTTTGAGTGAAATTTTAGTCTAAAAAATTTAAGAAATATAGAGATATTATATAATAAAAGTCTTATACACATAAGATGAATAATGCAATAAAAAATCTTAAAGTACATCGAAGATATTAAAATGTCTCGCAAAAGGTTCCTTGAAAAAAAAATGAATATTCCATTGATCTTCTTATTAATCCCGATCACGGCCTGCTCTTCAATTTTATCTTCCTTTCTGTAAACTCGTTCGCTCTCATTTTTCTCGCGCTGCTCCCTTTTTCGGCGCTGTTTGCTTTCTGAACACGCACTCACATTTTCCCTCATCGAGCCATCATTACTTAGAACCAGTTATCAGCTCTGAACAGACGATATCTACTTCAAAATCTTTATAAATGGCATAAAATCGATTGCCTATGT
>NW_017304811.1:83015-97543 GCF_001594115.1 Trachymyrmex septentrionalis
TTATAATTTGACAGATGACAGGATAAAAATCGAGGCAAAATTGTATCTACAATTTTATGTATTTTGATATCCATGCGTGTTTTATATGAGTATTTTAATATTTGTATTTTAATGTTTCAAACGTTTTCTATAGCAAACAAAATTATTAAAATCCTATTTTTAATTCTGTCATAAATTATACATTGTTTAAAGTGGCCTTTATATCAATTATCATATGTTTAACAAATATTTTAATATTATTTTTCATAAGCCGGAAATAGCCAATATCTGTAGCGTTAAAATTTATTTAACGTTGATCGAGATTGCTTTATATTAATTATCATATGTTTAATAAATATTTTTAACATTGTTTTCCATAAGCTGGACATAGCTAATACTTGTAACGAAGCTTATGATGTTGAAATTTATTTAACATTGTCCAAGATTGTTTTATATATTTAATCGTTTGTTTAATAAATACACATGTATTTTAATACTGCTTTTCAAATAGCCGGGAAATAGCCAAGACCTACAGCGTTAAAACTTATTTAACGTTGTCCAAGATTGATATAATAACCGAAATAATTGTTTTCTGTATATCAATTAGTTTTATGTAAATATAAATATGATTTCGTGCTATAAATCATTTACATATTGATGTAAATCGTATACATCAGGACAAAAGATCGATTGAATATTGAAATATCTTCCGGGAATAGATGTGTGTAACATAACGAACGGTAATTTTTTATTAATTTTGATCGACAACGCTGGCACACGTGTCGCCATTTATCATGATAATTTCGTTAAAAAATCTGTCATAGCTTTTGTTTTATTTTCATTAAAAAAGCGGCATGTTATAATTTATCTTGGAAGTTAGAATAGATACGGCAATGGCCGTAACTAGCTAAGCAACATTTCGTTATATACGTTATACGTATATACTTGTATTATTCGTTTTACATTTAATAATCATTTTTATGAAGAAAGACACACACATGTACGCATATATATATATGTGTGTGTGTGTGTGTGTGTGTGTGTGTGTATGTACATACACACACTATCGTCAAAAAGTTTAAAACCAAACGTTTTAAAGATTTAATTTTGTGTTTTTTTTAATTTAAAATATATGCAATCCAATTTTATTTTTCACAGCATTGTAATATGAAGATATAATAATTAAGTAAAAAAACAATTACTATTTAATGTATATTTGTTTTATAATTTTACCATAAATTATATGTTTTAAAATTATATCACATTTTGGTCCTAAACATTCTGACGACGTATTTGTAGCGTATATACTAAATTAGGTCAATTACATATAAAACTCAGTAAAGAGAGAAGAAAGCAATACAGATTTTATATATCATAATAATTAGATTGTATGTGTCACACACACACTATATTTTAACATAATATACAAAACCTATTTCTTATTTCCAATTTTCTATTTATTAATAACCATTTTTTCATAAATTAAGAAAGGTATGGAATAAGCAACAGGAACAGTGAATAGTGAAACTCACGACCGGTCGAGATTATTGGTTATAAGCATGACCACGCATAATGAAGAGCATGTAATATGAGCCGATACTATGGTCAATTTTGCTGCCTACGATTAAACTATGTCGCGGTCCACGTTTGACCAAACATCGTTAGCAACCTATAACGTCGGAATACGGCAGTCGTGCCGTAAGGACGCTTACAATAAGGAACCGTACAACAACGGGCGGATCTTACAGTGTAGCAACATAATCTCACGACAGATCGGGACTCGTGACCCAGTATACATTCACGATACCCCCGCGTACACGCCGCAATCTTCGATAATCACCCTCAACCCACTTCGTACGTCCCTTGTTCTTTCCGCCGTAATAACGTCCACTTGAGAAAATTGCCGAGCATATTCGTCTACGACGGATATAGAAAACTCTGGGTTTCGTTCCGTGTCTCGTTTGCAGACACGGATATAACGACGCCACCTCGGCGCCGCTAATTTTGTGCCGTAAAATATATACGCCTCGCGGAAAACGCTCTCTTGCTCTATCTCCAACGTCATCTTTTCCTGTCCAGGAACAGAGGTATAGACGGGAATGACGTCGGAGCGTATAAATGCGTCAGAGAGAAAGCGAGATTACATTTGCGAGATATCGTTTGCAAACTAAGTGAATCGATAGCGACGAACGCGTTAGCGGATCTTAAACATGCTAATGGCAAACTAAATGCGGTTCGCCACGTGTGTCCACGGATCGTCGGAAAATCTGATTGACGTGCATGCGTTGCACCTGCTTTGCGGTGACGCATGGGCTCGATGTAGCCGATGCAGAGTGAAATGTCTATATGCGTTAATCCACACGTGACCACGCACACGTGATGCTGTCGCTGGTTCGATAGGATTTTCTGTGGTTTACAACCCTATTATGTGGGTATCTTCGGATGACGAAATTCGCGTTATTCCTCTTCGAAGATAAAAAATTATAGAGGTATAAAAGACAGAGATAGATAGCGTTTATTACTGTTCCAGGGCAAGCCCTCTAAGAACGTAACAGGTAATCGAAAGAAAACAAAGAAGAATAACATAGGATATAAAAGAAAAATAATATAAAATAATATAAATTTAAAAAATAACAAATAAAATCAATAAAATAGAGAGAAAGAGTTAGTAAAAATTAATAAACTGTTGACGCAGCGATCAAATAACGGAGTAACACAATATGATTTTTTTTTTAAATATTACGTACTAGTTTGGATATTAATATAAAAAGAACAAATATGCGTGTAACATGATATTATGCAGTAAGAGAAATATGGTATCGCTTACTTATATTCGACCATCGCCGTATACACGAAACGTCTAATTTTCGTTAGTAACTTAAGTAAAATCGCCTGAAGCGAGACGCATCTCTCGCACAAACTATGTAGAGAAAAGCACTATCTGTACACGATACCAAGTAACACGCATTTATCCTCGATATACACGGTGTAGCGTGGGGCGTCTCTTTATTACAGAAGTTATGAATAGGAGCTGGAATGAGAGTGCAAATGGGAATGTAATGCGATGTCCCGCGTTCCAGTAATTCGGGAAAAGTCGCCAAGTACGGATGTACACACACCACAGGTACCATCGTCGTCTCATAGCAATCGTTTCCGTATCTCTTTGCCTTATCAATCGAATGTTAAAGTCCTTCATGTGAACCCTGCAGCCTTTCACAGCGCGATTATTAAATGCACGGAAGAGCATGGATCGCGGAAATACACGCTATGGGACGGATATTATCAGTTGTAATGTCGGTATATTCTCGGTTATAGCTGTAAAGTACGTGAGACATATGAAATACGATTTCCCGTATTTCAGACGCGAGAACGGTAATTCTGGCGGTACACAGAGGAGTGATGAAGTTAAATTAATCCATAACCACCAGTCTAGATGAAATCCGAGATATAATATGGTTGCTACGGTGAGCTAAATTTCAGCTTGATAAATAAACAATAGCATTATCGCTGTTATCGTTAATTTCGAAAGGATCTGTATTTTCTGAATTTGCCGTCGGCCATTGTAAGAATACGCTGAAAAAAAAGTTTTCGTGAGTTAGTATTTGTGACTATAATTGCATGGTAAAATATTATGGTCAGGAGCTCCATTATAATTATTTCTGCTATGTTAACATAATAATATTATTTTTAATAATATAACATAATATTATATTTATGTGAGTTATATAAAAGAAAGAATTCCCTTATTTTCAAAGTGGATCTTGGGGGAGCCCGACAATATTCATATGTAAAATCGTAAATATATTTTTCAGTTCTATATAAACAGTGTTTTTCGTAATAAATTCTTTGGAGTCAAATTGACAATCAAATGTTATTTTCAACTTCAGTTTATTGTATTTCAGTTTATTGTATTTCAAGTCTAATAAACAAAATCGGTGTGCAGTTTATAGAACTGAGAAATGTATATTCAAATTAAATATGAATATTATTAAGCTCTAGTCTGTAAGATCCACTTCAAAAATAAGATTCTTCCTTTCATTTAATTTATTCTTATTCTATTAGTCTATATTTCATTTATAATTGCATTTATAGTTCTATATACCAAATGTACCAAAAGATATAACCATTCCGGAAATGATATTACCTATATATAATCGTTTTCGAGGTATCATAGCAGTAAAACTATAAAACTGGAGCTTCTAACAATAATTATTTTACCACGTAATTATAGTCACAAATACTAAAAACTTTTCTCTCCAAGTAATTCAATAAACGTGAACAAAAGTTCTTGCAAGTTTTCTTTTTTTTTTTATTCACGTTTATTTAAGTTGCACTGAGAGAAAAGTTTTTGGTATTTTTGTGACTGTAATTGGTAAAATAATTCCATTCTATTTACAAGCTCTTGTAAGCTCTCCTTTTTTATTCACGTTTATTTAAGTTTCAACGAAGTATTCGACGTGAATATCCATGATCGAAGAATGGCGTCTGTTTGTTGTTCAAGGGTTCGGTTTCATCGTGGAAGGGATCCATGAGGAAGCCAGCCATGAGATGAATGCAACGGCTATCGTTGAATCTACCATGTATCTAACGATAAAGACTACGTCTAATGAGAATGTGCGCGCGCGTGCGCGCCAGTGAATTCATTACCCAAGTAGCGAAGATCGAAGAACCGCATTGTTCGGTTTCCTTTCGGTGCATCTATTAATCCAGACGGCGGCGAACTTTCAGTAATTGAAACGGCGAGTTAACTTAGGCAGAGCTCCGCGGATCTTTTACGCTGCGCTCGCTTTGTGCTCGCGTTCCCCACAATCGTACGTGTGAAATAATAAAAAAAACCGAGGATATGAAGTGTGTACTGCATCGACGATATAGCTAACCTTCTTTTTCTTTCTCTTTACACGAGGGTGCAACTCGAGGGTGTTGGATGTGTGGCACCAAAGCCCAGCCGTCCCTACAACCTAATGCTGCGGTGCATTCACGAGAATTCGCATCACATCCCCTTGTACATACTACTACGCCACGTCCCTGCATCGACCTCGCGTTCTCTTTAATACTCTTTTCGTGTCCCTCGGAATCGCCTCCCTCTCGTCGTCACCTCCGCCCCCATCGTCCGACCATTCTCTTCCCCTGAATGTGTTCCTACAGTCATGTACTTTCCAACCCATGGAGATCGCGTCGGTTGAGTACAATAGGCCCTCCCGACCGACCCTTCATCCTCGTGGTTCACCCTCCAAGAACCCACGCCGTCGACGAAGCGTATACAGGCATACGTGCCGACACGCTGACGACACGTCTTGTCGGTACATCCGCCGATTAACAGGCGAACGAGCGGCGATCCTGGTTCAACAACGTTCGATGGGTTTCGGTTGCTCGACGTCTTGCAAGCAAGGTTTTACAAAGATAGACCAAAAGCGAGAAGTAAGCTTTTTAAAATCCTTCGATTTATCTCAAGACTACTTTGCACTACAAATAACGGTTCTATATTTTACACAGGTAAAAATATAATTTTCGTAAAAAAAATAATAGCATTCCAAAATATATTTTTTTTTAACTATTATCGTAAAAGGTAAAAAGTAAAAGCACAGTGAAAATAACTTTTATGAAGCATAAAGGTTTGATTATTCAACATTATTATTTAACTGATTGTTTAATTATTCACACACTGTTACTTAACTGGGGTTATTAAGAGATCTATTTTAAAAATATAGATTTAATAGATCTAGATAAAAAGTAGAAGAGAGAATAAAGAAACTGGTAAGAATTGCTAGTCAATCTAAATTCGTGAAAATTGAGATCGGCAATGTCAGACACATTTTGGAACACCTTCCCTCGAGTGCAACCCACCGCAAACACGTCTCAAGGGAGGCAAAGATACACGACGTGCTTGACATAGATTGAATCGACAATGGTTTTGTAGCCGCTTGTCTTTTTAGATGCACAGTGATGCGACTGCAGTGGTGAAGAATTGCAAACATGCGGTCTGAGGCATGCCCGAATCCAAGCTTCTGTATTGAGAGAAAAATGTTTGGTGTTTGTGACTATTAAATTGCATGGTAAAATAGTTATTGTTAAGAGTTCCACTTTTATACTGTTATAATGTTAGTAGTAATATTTATAGTTCTACCAAAAAATATATGGTTGGCACCGAAAAAAATGATAAAGTATAATCGCAATCATTTTTTTCTCTTATAATGTGATAATCAAGAGTGTATTTATCGAAAATTTATAATATTGTATAAAATTAATGATGTATAATTAAAAAAAAATCAATCAATAAAAGTTAAAATAATTCATAAATTAAATAGTAAAAAAAGGTTAAAAGAATTCAGATTCTTTGTATTCTTTGTACGCTACACTGGTTACCATTAATACTTTATACATTGAAATGGGTGAGAGAGATATAAAAGCACTGTTGCAATTATCGAACAATAGATACCGTTGAAGAATTAATAATTAAATACGCATTAAGAACCAGCTATTGAGAAGTCTGATTACATAGGGTGGCTTTTGAAATCTCTTCTTTAAGAAATGAATCGAAAACATGAGATTCGTTTGTATGTGTGCGTTGTTCGCTTTGTCTGGTTGATGTGAAAATAAGGGACGATAAATCGCTGCTCTTTCGGACGTGAAAGGAAAGCGTAAGAGGTGCTCGTCGTGTTCACGCTGACGGAAACGCCAAGTGAGGCGCCGAGCGACGATTAATTCAGCTTCGTTGGCTCAGAAAAGTGGTCTCGTTCGCGCGAAACTGGCGAAGATCGCGATCAATTGGGCACTTTACGTCACTTATTATTGGCGCGGATACAGCGTGGGACGCGCTATTATATAGCTCGTAATAATACTTTCAATGCGCTTTGCTGGCCTTATCATATTTTATAAGGGCAGCCCGATCGTTTCTCACGAATACGATCGATAAATTATCGTGTTGTTGAATCGTAGTTACATTTATCAATTTCTCACGAGGCGCTTACGTGAATGTTCAAAGGTCTTTAATCAGTCGTCTAATAACAGAATATTGTAATAGAAAATGCGAGCTTATATATCACGCACGGAATCCGTGACATAACAAATAATGATTTTTCAGAAGTTAATGAAGCAGTACAATTTTGCTACCATGCGTTATTTATCTAACTTTTTCGCGCGAGCTATACCCGTTAGCTAATTAAGTAATTTATGAGTGCCCAGAGACCGTCGGAACGTCGTACATTCGCAGAGCTGCTTTAATTTAAATAGATTAATTTCTATCCGAATCTGGGATACACAAATTTCGACATTTTCTATTAATGGCTCATTTGGCTCGTTTAAATCGTGCAGTGCATTGAGCAATGTTTTATTGTCGTTCTGACATAAACCGATGCAAATACTTATACGTACCGATGTAACAACTGCGACCAGCCACGACCGAAAGCCCAGCTGTAGCCTTGCGCATTTCAGGATTTTTCCCCAATTGCGTTTACCTCGCACGTCTGTCTTATACACGTAGAATAATTTATACAATGACACGAATATTCATCTTTTTACATAGAGAGGAGCGTCTTTTACAGAAATTAAAATAAAAATGAATTTGCATTCTTTGCACGCGTTTTTTGTACACCCTACCTACAGGGTTATTAGCAAAATAGAAAAAAAGGTTTCCCTAAGTATTCTCTAACTGAGGTCTGAAAAGAGCACTGAATAAAAAGCGAAGCAAAAAATATGAAAACTTTTAAATTATACAAACAAAAAGTATAATAAAAAATTAACGAATACAATAAAAAATGAGTACAATAAAAAAATGGCAAAATAAAGCAAAACTTTTATCGTACCGTTTAAAGTATTTTTAACACAAAATCTTCAATCTTGAAACTCACTTCTGAAAAAAGAGTAGTTATATTTTTGTTTATATCAGCGATCTCTTTTCAGATAAATCTGAGTTTCTTGATTGTTAATTTATTTATTTCATCAAATTCTTGTTCTGCGCGCGCGCACACACACACACACACACACACACACACACACACACATTTTTTAACTAAAATTTAATCTTCTCACTAAAACATCATATGTTCTAATCGTCTTAGACATTTTTTATCTTGATCCTACATAATTTCGAAACATCTCATAATAAATTCATTCAAATTTAGAAAATGTATGATTACCGAAATATTATAAACATGCTTTCTAGAAAAATTTTTTAAATTCTATAACTTTTATAATTTAATGATATTTAAAGAAGTAAAATTCAAATCTAGAATCGGTATTACAATAATTTAATTTTGGATTAATAAATTCCTTGATTCTCTGATTTTTCCCAGTTTTCTCTTACCACTAACAACCCTATCAGTAACAATTTACATTCTCATCACGTTAGAGGATCATTCCATGCTATTTTAATCAAGTTAACCGTTTCATAATTTCTAAAAATTTGATAATGTTATTGCTTACTTACATACGTTTTACGAGTTAAAATTTTTAAAAAATTTTTTGTTTGATCGCAATAATCATTTTAAATCAATAGCGTACAGTAGTTTTTACGTTATACATTAAGCGACCAATCTGGTTGAAATGGCATAGAATGATTTCTATTATATTTATTCTTGCTTTCTCTATCATAAACTTCTCGCACAGTGCGACTAACCGAGAGATCCAATCATCCATGACAGCTATTGTAAATTACTTCCTGAAAATGGACCCGAAGTACATGCACGTCTTCTACCCACGTGTCAATCATCTCATGATCCTTTCAAAGCTCCTTATTCCCCCTTCTATGTATTCTTCAAGATGAGTAATCGTACCGTACGTTCTATCCTTTCTCGGACACGTTTCACGTTTTTCGTTCGGTAATCATACCAGGTAAAGCATGTAGGTAGGCAGGTAGGTATTCCTACTGCTATACTAGTGGACTGCTGCACTGGTACGCGAGCAAAACCACATGGCCTTATCTGGACCATAACGCTTCGCGGACATATATCGTGTCGCGAGCCACCGGTTTTCCTTCCCTTCCTCTCCCGCTCCGAAACTTTCGCGGTTGCAAATGCAATATAAGCTGGATCCGTGCGATTCTGCCAGATCACGAAGACGCATACATTCTCGCGGGGGTGGCACACAGCTGTGCACATATCATGTCCATGCGGTACCCTCGATCGCATGCCGTGCCGCGCCGCGCTACGCCATTGGCAATGCACTTCCCATTGTCGATGGCGGCCCGTTCGAGCATCGAACCGCGATAGAGCGGCCTCTTTTCCACCTTGGTGGCGTCGTGGATATTAAGGTCAACGCGAGCGATCACACAGGAAGCGATGGACCGATTTTCCGCATAATTTCGCATGATATTACCGCAACGCGGAGCCGCGGATCGTCCGATGTAACCACGAATTTTCGAGAGTATCCGCGTCTTTCCCCCGTTCCTCAAACATCCCATTAACGAGTTATATGATCATTACAAAGTTCGTATGCTGTTCGAATATAATATGGAACGGACCGGATTGCGATAAAAATCTACCTTTTATTGTAGATATATAGACAGAGAAAAATTCGACGATAATAAAGCAAACTCACAGGAAAATCATTAGGGCTTCGCTGTGATGTTCGAAAGACTCTGTCTGTTAAAAAATAAAAAAATAAAAAAAAATTACATACTTTTATGCATTTCGAATAATTTCAATTAACTGTAGTTAAATAATTTAACGAAATGTTTTTACTTCTGGACAGGTTAAATTTCAAATTAATCAAACGACAGAAAATATATCAAACCATTAATTTGAAATTTAATTGTGTATTTGAACATAAACCGAGTTACTAATACCACTGCCGGATTATCTGAAAACGGTCTGAAAATATGAAATACCTATTATTTCCATGTTCATATTACAATTTCAAGTTAATTGAATTATCGATACGATCGGAAGCATGTAAATAATTGATGTACATGGTAACATGAGAAGTATTTTCATTTATCGACTTTAAAAATGCATTCGTATCATCTCCGTAATTTCTCGGCAACCTAATTTCTCGGTTATCTCGCGCAGGATAAAGGAAAAGCCGCGGTATTCCGGGGAACGAGTGAGCCGCGTAGAGTTACGGCACCTTCCACGAGAGCACGACAAGAAGAGATCCTCTCCGAAGTAGCGACCGTGACAAGTGGCGCGACGAAACTCCGTCGTGTCGATACAATATGGTTACATTTCCGTCGTGTCCCCGCGACGGCCGTACATCCCTTTAAATCCACTTTTACGGCGTCGAGGGACGGTGCGTGAGATCCGTCAAGATGACGGACATCCTTTAAATTCGCCGGAAAAGCTGCGGGGAAAAGCTGCGGGGAAAAGCTGCGGGGCGGGCACAGACGACTCCCCAAGGATACCGAATGTACCTCCAACGAAATGAAATTCTGGTCGGCGTGCCTTCGCTCTACCGCTCTCCCGTTCTCTCGTCCGACCGTAAATCGACCGGGATGTAGACGACGGCAATAGGTAGGTAGGCACACCTACATGCCGAAGTAAATGGAGAAAGCGACCGTTCCAGTCAAGACGATTGAGAGACGTAATTGGCATCGTGCAGACCTAGAGTGGTCTTGATTCAAGATCCCAATACCGTAGCCCTTCTCCCTTAATTGCGCAACGCCGAAATCGGGCGCCGGGAATAATTGAAATCACATGAGAGAGCCGGTTATTCTCGCTGTTTAATCATGTTTACGCGACATCAGATCCATTTCGACACAGGCGAAACGCGTACATTGAATTTCGCCAGATTCAACTCTCCAGAGCTACTGGATCCATTCAATTATAAATTTATTTGTCAAGAAGTGTCAAACAATACAATTTTCTTTATGTTATATTATTATATCTCTAAATTTGGATTATTTTTATTAAAATATATACTTAATATTTATTCTTTTCTATACGAATTATGTCATTTTAGTTCCTTGAAATTAGTTTATGTCTTTTTTTAAACCATAGAAGATTATTGTGATATTGTACGTTTCTACCAATATGTAAAAAATATGTACATGAAAATAAGCCACTTTTAATAAATAGAACACAAGTGTTTCACACATTTTACATTTTTAATGACGAAATACTTATAATCTGAATTTTTATAAACACGAATAATCTAATTATCAACTTAAAAGGAAAGACAAAATAAGCACAACATTAAATTTAACCTTTAAATTATATAGCTCAATCCAATTGTGTGTGTGTGTGTGTGTGTGTGTGTTGTGTATGTGTGTGTGTATTTCATACATTTAAATAAAATAATAACACAAAACAGGAATACAAAAGTGTTTGAAAATTGAAATCATTTATACTCTCCGTTATAATACTTACTATTAGATCAAAACTAATATATTTAAAAAAACGGATAAAATTTTTAAAAGATAGTCTCCGCTTGTTCTATTTTTTAGTATAGAGGATGGATCTCGTAATACCATTGAAAGCATAGATTAGTGCTCAATGATCTCGCTATACGCAAAATTTATATATCCGTATAGCACTCTAGTGTTAATTAATATAAATTAAATGGATCTCGTAGCCAGCATCAGTAACTATGTTACTAATTTTAGCATTAACTCCGGAGGGTTAAAATCAGTTAATATTGGCATTGAAATGCATATGGCCTTACGCCCGTAGCAAATTATTACAGCAAGCGGTGCGTGCGTTCGTTCATTTAACGATTTCTATACTTACTCTCCTTTCTTTTGTCTTTTCCTCCCTTTTGTCTTTTTCTCTCTTTCTCTCGGTAATTTTGAATCATTAAAATCGCCTACCTAATTGAAAATTTTTCTGTTATTCCTCCGCCCTGATTATTTTATACGCGCATAATATTCTCATCAGATATCAGCGAAGTGTTTAGTTATGAATCACGTAGTGATTATAACAATGGAAATTTCATGAAAATTAGATGTCGAATAGATGTGCCGCACAATAGTTCGTCAATGCGTATTAAACGTGAGATATTAAATACACAATAATGAATTGAGAGTTACTTTGCGAGAGAGATAATCCGTATGTCATTTCAACTAATCTCGATTTTCGTGATTACTGGACCGTAGAGTCGATAGCGCTATTTCAAATTAATTACATTTGCCGCGTATATTATATAATTACTATACATACTATTAAATCACAATTAGTGTACAATTATTATTGCGTGTTACCGGCATATTTAATCACATTAACTAATCCGCAACTTTTTTTTATGTCGGAAATTTATACAAACATATATATGGCGTATAAAGATGTAATTCGTCCGATCAAAATTTAGTTATATTTTATATACGAGATTTATATTAATGCAATTGCTTCATAAAAATTACGATCCTAAACGAAACGAGATAAAGAAGCAAATAAAGACTGTATTATACTCGTATTTCCGATATCTCGTTATAAAACCAGCATTCGTTCATAACCCGAGAATACAAAAGCAGTGGTTGAGGTATGAACTTCGACTACCAGATAATGTTCTACATTTTCGACCTCGATATCCGATATACGAAACGTGTATAATGGGAGCACACGTATCGAAATGAAAAAGGGGGCAACAGTGCGCGTGTTAATTAATTGGCTCGGCTAAATGGCAGCATCTCGTCCGCGTATTTACCTGTATATATGCGTCAATAGATAAACCGGAAGCACCGGCAATCGAGTCAATCACCGAGAGTAAAACCACGCGCGGATTTATTCGTCCTTTTCGCTTCTAGCCGCGCATCCGCGCAAAGTTAACCGCGGTCCGCTCGCAAAACCCCTAATAAATTGAATTTCAATTGCGAAAAGCGTATATGCGTGTCCCCGAAATGTAAATCTGGGACCGTGAGAAGCTTACCGCAGGGTGGATAAGCGAGCGAGCGCTCGATGGTCCACTTTCATGTGTATCGTCATCTCCTAGATTAGAGTTCATCAGAGCGGAGATCAAAGTGCAACGAGCTTATTTATGATGCACACATTCAATTACATTTTAACAATTGTCAACGTACAATGCCGCACGTAAACAGAGGATTCTTCTTCTCGCGTGCGTATCCACGACAGAAGAATACGAATTTTCGAAAAACTGAAATTCCGAAATTTCGTCACCGTGCATCCTCTCTTCCACGCGTAGTATTTCACGGGAAACGCTCACGTCGTCAACAGCATGCCGCTACGGCAAACTCGTTACAGTATTAAGTACTCTCGGGAAATCTTTCTTTCGTGCCGCGTGCTTAACGAACGTTCTTAATGGAATTACCGCATTTGCGCCGCGCGGCGCAAGAATTTGCGGTTCGTTGCCCGTGGCATGTTAAGTGGCAGGCCGGCAATTGAATTTGAAGTCGCCGAGCCTGGGTCGCTGGAGCCAGTTTATCGTGCTGCTTACCTACGTGTCGAACTGGGATAACTTCTCCTGGGCTACATGGACGGTGTGATCATGTCGCTCAGCGGTCGGCATTCTGAAATTAAACGTTGAATTGATCATTAATCACTGGTGCACGTTCGCATCGATTGTATTAACCTTCTGCCGGCAATATGAATTTTAACTATTCCGTCAATAATAGCGGCCTTCGTAAAATAGAACAAATTTGTTCCGGATTATATAAAAATCGGAAAAAGTTCTATACTTGTCAAAACTGTAACAAATTTTTGCCGTCATAAAAGTTAGATTTATATTACTTATTTTTTTTTTTTATAAATTTGAATTTATCTATCAAAATTCACAATTAAAACATTGGCGGTGCCTTTAATTCATAAAAAAAAAAAATAAATACATTAAATCGAGATTAGAATTCATTTTACATTGATGAAACTGGGCTCTGGTCAGATATGTTTGCATACTATTATATTTTCGAGAGTGTTACCATTTCTCTACTGATAAGTTAATTTTAATCTCGGGTCAACTTATTCTTCATCTTTTTTTAATTTTAAGAATTAGAAAAGATGAAGAGTAAGTTGAATCGAGAATAATCTACTGGTGGAAACGAATTATTAATCGGACGTGCATAGAAAATGTAGTAAAATACAAATAATTTGTATTTAAAATGCCACGAAGAAAGTGTTTATTTATTGCAAACATTTATTACTCCTCTCCCACCCAACAAAATTGTCCCATTTTACATCCGGAAATATCTGGTCATACTACTATAGTTATAGTAGGTAAGTTCTCGTTGGTATCCGCACGTTGTGTCACGGTCGAGGCAATACGCATTTTACGCGATGTTTTAATTTCCGCATATATACATATATTCATAGTCTCTGTACCTTTTAAATGATCAGATTAAAAGCTTGCGCTTTTTGGCGTTATCTAAAATTCCCGGGACATCTGCTCTCATTTTCCTTTGAGATCACCTCGTTAACACATAAGGGAAATGTAACATCGTCACCATAAACGCCACTAAGGATCGTTTTCTATACATTACAACTGACGTCTCATTCGCTTCCGTAGTTGAATCTCATCGCGTGAAAATTGGAAAAGTTCAAAGCGCTCGTCGCCGCCACTGGCGCGATGTTAAAGAGAACGAAAGAGCGGTTGGGGCGGCAAAAGGGAAACTGCGGCGCGCCGAGGTCGAGAGAGAGAGAGAGAGAGAGAGAGAGAGAGAGAGAGAGAGAGAG
>NW_017304811.1:97643-113539 GCF_001594115.1 Trachymyrmex septentrionalis
TGGAAAAAGCGTGGATGAGAGAAGCCGCGGGAGATATTGTTTCCGCGGCGTAGAGCGATTGCGTTCGATTTTACGGGACGCGGCAACTCGCGTGGAACGAATCTATTGTGCGAGAGGAGTTAAATCGTGTACCACCGTGGATTTAATATGCGCGAGTGCTAGGACCGTTTTCGAGTTGCACGTTACACTCCGCATACCGGTAACCTGCTATCAGCGTGTACCGGTCAATTTTAATCGGCCCGCCAGCCGGAACCCCCGGAAGCGAAAATGTCCGAAGTTTCACGTTTACATTCAACCCAACTGGAGGTTATCCACCGTCAAGACGTGCCCAGGGCGATTCAACTTGTAAATGCTTACACCGCGAACCACGTTTGTAAGATAAAAGAGCTATTCTGTTTCCTTTACGCTGAAATTATACGAGATATCGTTATATTATTTCACACAGTTTCCTCCGCAAATTTGTATAATGTATAACATACATACAAGTACATATGAGATATTTCAGGTATTTCATAAAATTCCATTTTTAAGAAATATGCATATTAATACTTGAAGTATTAGTTACTTTCCATTCACATCGAGTCTCAGATTCTTATTTGTGATGTCATAATTTAATTGAATGCGCGTTTCTTTTGCATTCTTATAAGTGAAATAATTAGTTGCATTCGAGAAAGACGAGACGAAAAAATACCAATACCGAGATTTAGATTTGACAAAAATAAATAATTGATATACAATTTTCTCGTCTCGATGGGCCGATATTCTCGCTTCTCAAGATTCCCGAATTTTATCTCGAGACATTTATCTCGTTTCATTTATTTGAAATATTTATATAATCAGGCAGCACATTATATAATTATAATACTGTCATAAGGACATCGAGACAAGATGAGAGAAGGCGAGACAAGAAAAACAAATGACACATGATAATCTCGGAAATATTTCTTTTAATAGCACGAAACATTCTAAGACAATATTCCGAGATTCTCGTATCGAAACGCATTACTAATTGAAATTCAACTAAGTTTTTACCTGTAATCTGTACAAGATCGAGACTGTGTGCTTTTTAGTGAGTCTCGTAAACTCACTTCAAAGTGAGGTTATGAAGCTGTGTTAACATGTGATAACTTTTTACCAAAGTGAGCAAGTAACGCTATTAATCTGACTGAGTATAAAATACTCAGCTCACTTCACTCAGTTTCACTTGTGTAAATGGAAAGCAACTATTGTTGCCAACTGCTGCAATTCTCTCGCTGCGCTTACTTCAGAACGGCTGTCAGGTCATCGCAAATTTTGATACTTTGGTGTACCGAGAAGTTTTAGTATAATAATAAGTGTAACATTAATCCTCCGTTGGTAAGGTTGAAATAAAAATAATCCCACTAGTCAAAGCGTTTTTGTTTAATTTAAAGTATAAATTTGTTAAGTATAAACATATAAAACTGTATTTTTATCTATAAATTTTATCTATAAACATAGAATAAAGTTTTATGTTACTCTTTACTTCCTTCTTCCATTTTGTTCCACATTAATTAGATGAAAAATAAGCATAAGATCGAATCGATCATACCGGATACGTTCTAAAAAAGTTCACCAACGGAAAGTTAATTTTATGCATTTAAAGGGATCTTAATGTGACAGAATTATCGACATCATAAATTAGAAAGTTCCTCAAATTGGTACAAATTGCAAAATCTTTTTACACAATTAAGGAGATACTGACGTGACTGAACTCCGACGGAACCGTCGTTTTATCAACTTATACACATCATGTGATAGAAAAAAAATAAGATGCATCATTCTAATGAATATGCACTCGTCCATAATAATCAGAAATAGTCGCTAAAAAGCAATGTGGCTGCTAATAGTTGACGCTACGTCAACTGTCATTTTAAATTTGCAGTTGTATTTGTGACTATTAACTATTGATTGGCTGCCTCCACACTGCTGCTGCTTCATTATTATACGCAATAATACATCTTGTTTTCCTTCATCACGTGATTTACAATACATGTTGCGTAGAGCTCTAAATAAACGTGCACGTCAATCCGAAATCGTGGTCGGACCAAATCAATCGATCACACGCTCGCATACACGTGTATGGACTTGTATGGTGAGAGTCGGCATTTCAAGAAGAAAAAACGCGGTATCGGCACAGACCAGAGCAATGGTCGGCGCCAAGATCATTAATCCGCTTGTGATTGTCCGAAGCGCCGCCGCCGCCGCTAATCGTGATCTCCATGTTTTCGGAAATACCAATCAAGAGAAAGATCGAGGGCCCGTGGGAGCGTCGTGGCGACGTGGAGATACCTATTCGATCAAGAACCGAGCAAGAGTGCGGATCGTATACGAATTCGGATTGAGTCTAAGTCCCAGAACGTTTTACGTGCGTGATCGCGACTCAGGGTTACCCCCTAGGCGTCGTCACGAATATAGTCCAGCCATGGATTATATGTTAGTGACTCAGGGTGACTCGACATCACCCCCAGGCGTTGTCCGAAGGGCGATTCAGGGATTCGAATTCCCTTCGAGAAATCGCCATCTTAAATACGTAATAATATAAGCCATAGAGACAGCAAAACTCTATTCTTTAAGCGTTGCTTGATATATGTGATTTATACTTGATTTAATTAAACATTATTCATAAACGAAAACACAGTGTGAGATGTTAGTGTTGTCACCCTGAACCACGAAACAATACATACGATTTACAAAACATCGATATAAATCTACTTCTACATCACTATTACGTGCACACAAAATTTTCACACAGTTTTTTTTATCTTATATTAAAGCTCCTAGATTTATTTCTAAAAGTACAGTATTGTTCTTTCATATAATCCCTAATCCGGACGAAGTTTGTTTTTTTTTTTTATACATACGAAGCATAAAACTTTTATATGAAGCATACGTATATGTTGTTACGAGTCGACCAAAAATTGATAACAAAACTATAATTTTCCCATTTTTTTCGTTTTTCATGTAAAATCGTGCAGTTCGAACGTTATTGTCTATATTTTAATTCTGGAGATGGATTTTCAAACTGTAAAAGTAATGCACGGAAAATTGGTATAGAAATTATTGCATTCGATCGATAAAGTATAATATTATAGATGACGTCAGTAATTTCTTTAAAGATAAAGATATTCATAAAAAAGGTATAAAATGAGAACATCGAAAAAAGTTGAAAAATTACACATACCAAATGCGATGTTTTTAATTTTTTCGATTTTTTTCTCGTTAAATCGATCTCTTCTTTTGTTCCTATTTTAATTGCGTAAAAGAATTTTGCAATTTTTATAACCAATTTGGAAAACTTCCTAAATAAATGTTAATAATTCCATCACTTTAGGATACCTTAAATATTCAAACCAAATGTAATAAAAAAAAAAAAATCAGAGGCTAAATAACACGCGCGAAGCGCGCATCTGTCTAGTGTTAAAAGATAAAAAAAGACATGTTTTTTTAATGTACGTGCAGCACCATTCCTCCGCTCGTTATTATTTCACGGTACATTTCATACATTAATTAAATATTTTTTGTCATAACGCAACATCGTAAGATATATACGGTACAGTTAAATTTGATATTTGAAACCTAATAATTTAATACAAGATTTACTGATGTTTCCACTTAAATACCACAATGACATATACGTAATGTTTCCCTTAAATTAAGCACACGACATTTACTCAACATTCGTCTAAATTATTCGTCGAAATTCCATCATAATTCATTCGTCGCGTGTTGTAATAATTTACGCGAATCGAGGTCACATTCGTTTTCGCCGAAAGTCAGAATAAAGGGGAAACATCAGCAAGGAAGAGACAAGAGGTAGATGAACCTATCTCTGCTCGCTCGCTCAAAGCTGTCTCTTGTAAGGAATCGCGGGCAATTGCTACTATAAGTAACTAATTATTCGCGACTGTCCGGCTTCGCGAGCCGCAGTCAGTCAGTCCTTTGAGAGATGCGGAAGGTTCCTCTACGTGGGAAACCTTATAGTACATATTACTCTTCCGTCAGTTCCCTTCGTGCTAGTTGGCGCAGGCTTCGCGACTTGGTGATGGTAACGTTTATCTAAGACCTGTCGGTACCTTCTTAATTGCGCTACAATTAACGTCAACAATCATCGTTACACCGTCATCTCGTATTTATCAATTAATTTGCGAAATACGGCGTAGGTGATGTGTCATGCTACTCGACTTGCGCGCGCGGAATGTAGGCGAGTCGCACGAAATCGATAGGAACGAGCAGTTTCCTGTCGGGGCCATGCACCGTGGATGGTTACGTGCCTCCTCGAAGTTCGATGAAAAATTTATGAAGAGTCGGATTTACGAGAGGCGGCGGACTCGCGCGCTTAACGCGTGACGATGGGAACGATGACGGTGGCGCGCAAGAGAGTGGCTGGCTGGAAGAAGAGAAAAACGTCGGCATACGAGGAACACAAAATTCTCCTCGTGCCGTCGTTGGCACGAGGAGAGACGATGGAATTTTTATAACGACACGTTTTGCGCCCGGGATTATTTTAGGGACGTTCTTCGCGAGAATTGAGCGTGGAAGAGGCGCGCACTTCTGCGGGAGTATTCGCGGGAGCTACTGCCGAGAGAAATGAATTCACACGTCGACATCACGTACTTATGGTATTTTTTTTATGCCACGCGGTAGATCGCTAATGTGGAAAACATGTAATGAAAACTTACGTACACAGGTGTATTACTTTCGATTATTTATATCGGCGAGACGACCGTGGAGGAGGCGTGACACGCTCCGTTTACAAAACCGCAACAGAAGTTTTTTTTATATCCGCGATAATTGCATTTCGATCTTTTGCACTGTTTTCGAAACATGTTGCAAACGCGAAAGCGTGTAAACACGGAACTTCGAGAGATAATCGATAAAACGCGAATTCGATTATGTTCCAATTGGCGAAAAACGAAACGCTATATAGAGAGTCAGTTGCTGGAAAAATGTCGAACTGATCGAATTGAATGAGTACTTCAATTGTAATTTGCAATTTTGATTCAAAATATCGAGCACGTGAACAACCTCGAAACTATGCAAAAGATAAAATCGTGAATTCGGTTAGTTTCTAACTGATGAAACACGACACAGGTCAATTGAAAAAAAAAAAGTCAAATTTATCGGAATGGACTGCTTAAATTATGTCATTTTGATAAAAATAGTATAATTAATTTATATGTACTTAAATCTTTAAATTGCAATAAACATATATATACACGCAGAATGAATAGTTTTGTGGAAGGACCTCAAGGTTTATGGATTTAAAAATAATTTTGTTGGACTATATCAAAATATTATATAAATTATATAAATATTATATAATGTAGAACGCTCAAAATGCTTGCTAGAATGAAAATTTTTAGCAATACAACATTGCTAATTGCATTGCAAAACAATTATTCAGATAGTCTAACAAAATCATTTTCAGACCTGCATTTGGCTAAAAATTTTTACTTCAGCAATTTCTTTTCCATGTAATAATTGATAATATCTATAATAATGAATAATATCCGTAATAACGGATAATTTGACTAAAATGCATTAACATGATACATGAAAATCATAGCTTTATAGTTATGATGATATAAAACCTGACGCTCATAAATTCATAATGTCGGCTGTTTGAAATGACAAAGTTACATGAATAATGCAATATTCGATAGATTCTTCCTTCCTAACATGTCCTATATAAGATATTAAGGTGCTAACATGACAGACCGATACAGTTTTACGATACGGTGAAAAAACAATATAATACGCGCGTTTAATCGATTCGCCGTTCTGGATTATACATAGAAGTACCAGTCGCGAGAACCGTTCTGGCATCGATTCTTTTTTGGCTTCGTCGTGCAATTCCATTTTAGCGCTATACATATACTGGTATACACCTCGAGGATTTCAGGATTATCCTAAATCCTTTGTTGCCCTGAAGGCAGAAGGATTTCTCGAGGACCAACGTCGAGGCGCCCTTCAAAGGTTGCAACGAGGTTTCTACAATCTCTCTCGAAACACCTTAGCGTCTTTTGGTCCTCCAATAACAATGAAATAACTCTTCATATATCAAGTGTCCGAAAATTTGTGAACCAATTCGATGGCCAATAGGATCAATATAAAAATCATGGACGCGGGATATGAATGGGTTTCTCGTAGGTACGACGTGCATTCAAGATTGATTGGCAATGCCTTTTGAGATTAACTTTCATTCGGGGGTATTGAGATTCAGAGGAAATCTCTTGTCGAAGAACAAATCAGCGGGATGCCGGATAAGAAGCTGCGAGTTACATTAAATACCGGAACACTTAATGGCGGTTTGCCGGAGATGAAATGCTTCGCTATGAATGAGTCCTGTAGAGCGGCACGACTTCCGTCGCGCGACGATTCTTCCGCCACATTTATCCCATCGTCGTGATATATACATCGAGACAACCGTGTCTCCGCCATTGGCGACCATTATCTCCTAATCACGCGGGCCTGCAGATACGGCCATTAAAACGTATTACGACCGTAACGTGTAGATATAACGTTCATTGCGACGCGCGCTCCGATACGCAGCAAAGTTCCTTTCCCGTCATTTGATACAACCTTATCGCTGCCAGGCTAACAATTATAGGACAAAAGACTCTAGAGAGAGGATCTGTGTGAGAGGTTCGACGCGATCTCCAATTCGGAGGTTAACCGAAGCGCGTTCCGTCATTGTTTCACAGTGAGGATGGACTCTCATTGTTCTCGTGTAAGCGACCTCTGCCCGGGGTTATGCGCTTTCAACGGAACGAAGGTAAACGCTTCTAGGGATCCCGCGTAACAAGGGTGGACCTTGGTGGACGACGAAGTGGTCGAACGGACGAGGTGTCTATCCTGAACCTCCGTATCCCATTGAGTCTCTCATCTGTAGCCACCCCGTACACATATAGGTCAGTACTCTCGAGATACGAAATAGCGCCGGCGGCGAAGCGTGGTGCTGAATTATTGAATCACTATGGCCCGGCCCATATCACCGCGCGCAGTAACAAGATTGTACGTCCGCCATTACGCTTCCCGTCCGGATAAATAGTGGTGGACCAGCCATCTGGAATCACCCTGCTGAGCGGCCACTCCTGGATATCAGATCGAGAACTCCCGATTGCGTAAACGATCGCTTTGATTGCGATGATCTATGAAAGCCGTTCCGTTAGATCACGATTGTAACTACCCGGAGGTTTCGCATTTCCTGTCACACTTGATGTCAGTTCCGAGGACAGATGGATGCTGACGAGTACTGACGATTACTGATGATTGCAGTAATTCCATATTAAAACACGATTACTCAAGTATCTAATGTTTAAGAAAATGACAAGAAAATAAACAACTTTGCAACAGATGTAATTAAGCGATGCAGTGAAAAACCTGTAACTATTAGAAGAATTTTGTTAAAATTCATCTCTCTCTCTCTCTCTCTCTCTCTCTCTCTCTCATGATCAATTGATCTAATTCATACTTTGCCTCAGGGGACCTAAGGTCCTTGAGCATCTACTGTTAAAAACAGAATTTGAAAAAATTAAGCCGAAATCTTGCAAATAGGCAATCAAATGGACAAACGGACAAATAGACATACGAAAGGATGGATGGATAAATGAATGGACAGATAGCCGAACCAACACTGAAATTATAAAGTAGATTGCTATGCTGGAACACTTAATAAGTAAGAATAAATAGCGCAAGCAACGAGTTCTAGAAACTGAAAATTAATATCTATGATTACCATTCTTAAACAGGTCTAGGAACAAGATAAAGATGGTTGTGAGGAATCGATGGCGGTACATATCACATGCTATCGCGATGTTATGAGTTGCTGCATTAGAGCGGAATTTAAAGAAAATATCGCAATGTTTACACTGCTGATTTTAAGGAAGCATCAACGTCGCCTGTCGATATCTACGTTTTGTAAAACAATATCATTCGCCTAGATTCAATAACGAGTATAACAATCATAATGTATTTTTTCTTTACATATAATTTGTTTGAAATGTTTCTAAAGTGCAAAATAGATAAATTAAGACATAACTAATTTAATTTAAATGATTTACATCTCCGAGAGAAGCTCTCAGCGATAAATATTACATTTTTTTAAATAATAAATTTAGTATTCATTACTTATAATATCCATTATTTTCATATTATTAACAGCTTTTTAAGATGGTTATTTACATTAATAATATTAAATTGCTTGTCAATTAATTTGTAATATTACTACTTCAGTTTCGGTTTAAAATTGTGTTTCAAGACCGACAAAGAATCGATAAACGGTTTGCTTAAACTGAAAATTGTGTAAATTCACAAAAAATATTATTAGGCACAAAATATCAGAAAACATCAATCAAAGCTATTATAGCCCAGCTATAATAGCTCTGATTAATGTTTGTATTCTATTGAATTTTATTCAACATAGCCAATAATACATTGTAATAATAAACAAAATATTGTCTCGACTAAATATGGCATTTTTAGTCCTGTGTATTTAGTCTTCAGCGTTACTAATGTCAAAGTAGCGTCGTTGTTAATAGTAATTTGCAAGTACCAGTTGAATTTACTGCGCTATGCCGGAGGCAATGATCGATGCACCTCAATGAAAACGTAATTATCAGATTGCTGGTAAACTGGCTTGGCATAGAGTTACAATAGAGAGACTAGAATGGCAACAAGAAAATGTTACTTGGAGATTTGGATATATCTCTGCGTTTACACATGACTAATTGTAACTTTATAATGGATATGGAGACGGAAGAGTCAGAGATCGTTACCGCTTAAAATGTCACAAAAGATATAACAATATAGATATATCTGCATGTAATATTAAATACTTTGTTCCCGCTCTTTTATAGTATCTAAGTTTCAATGTTGGTTTCATGTTAATTTCAAAATAAAAACAAAATATAATGTTTCCAAATAAACAATTTTGGGGATTAATTTCCTACAGTTCACTGCACGGATATTATGCAGTCTGATGGAATTGGGACATTAAAGATTATTATTTGTGTATTGTGCATCAAATGCGTCAGAGAGAAACAAACAGCTGCCAAAATGTATAGGTTCGGTCATGTGCATTGTTAAAGCTGAAGTGTTTATTTATTTATCATAATTAATTACGTATGTACCACGCTTTATATACGAAATACCACGTCATAAAAGAGCTCATCTTTTTCAGATCGTGCTATGATTAATAATGCAATTCAGTAGATTTTAATATTTTTACATTTGTTAGAGGTAAAGCGTAATGAATTGGCATATAAACCGATAATATGCAAATCTGATAGAATAATTTGACTAACTGAATAATCCTACATTAAAATGAAATAACGTATCGCTTTAAATATTCTCTGCTAATCTGTTCAGCACATTACTCATAAATACTATTAATTGAAAGATTTGAAATAGCATTTATCTATGTGGAGCAATAGAAATTAGCTTCTATCAAGAAAACAAGGAAAAAATTATCTATAATTTGGTATTCTGTTTGGTATTTTGTTTTAGAACGAAAAATATAACATTTTTAAAAATGTACAAAGATTTCTGATAGAAATCATTTATAAAAAATAATCTCACGCAGCTTTATCTAATATAAATAATCATATTATTAGTTTTCCCATTACAAAGAATAAAATTCTTTCATTTTTATAGTGAATGAGATTTATGCAAATTAAAATTAAAATAGTTTTGTGACTCTAAGAATAAATCAAGTACAATATAAGTAAATTACTTATATTTATACAAATGTTCATAAATAGTTATCCGTGATTATTTTATTGAAATAACAATCGCGTATATATGAATAAGCAACAGAATCAAAATATAAAAAATATAAAAATACCTTGTACTGTAGGTACAAGAAAAGAAAGAAGTTTATTATTGAACTAAATACGAAGAAATAACAGATTTTTTACTTCCAGATCAATATGACATAGCATGTCATCGAGGCAAAGATGCATTTGTAAAATATTAAAAAATTATGCCGACATAAACATGAAGAGACCATTTGTAGAATACATTTATACAAAACACGTATTATGAAATTATTCGGAATGAATTCCGATCAGAATTGTTCAATTACTTCCTATATATTTCTATTGTGTTTTTTAGATAAAACGAAATAATTCCGATCGAAATCCATTTCGAACAATTTCATATACGTGTCCAGAATGATGACATATATTATACAGAAAGATTTCAATGATTATAATCTATATTTAAATATTATCTGTCATATATTTATAAATGTAGATTATAATTGTAAAACTAACATAAATACATTCAGTACAATATCGATATTTTTACAACGATTTCTCACGAAAATCTCTTTTCGTCTAAAGCCGAATCCAAGCTGAGAAAATGAGCGTTAACAAACACGAATAAACAACTTGCTCATTGAAGCAAATTGTTCCTCTGTGTTTGTTCACACTTGTTTGCTCGGCCTGGATCCGAGACTTAAGTCAATCTAAAAATTGCAAAAGAACCGATGGAATTGTATTTTATTCAGAATAATGCCTGTGAAGATTAATTAAAACTAAAAACGCTTCGTCGATTTACAGAGTAAATCATGCGACAAATATTTTATCCTTTGAATTCATGAATTCTCGATTTCGTTCTTGTTTTACTTCATTTAAATGAGGCACTACGTGGATCGATATCGTCAGGTGCGTTGTCTCAACATACCAGGCTTTATATTCGTACGGTGTTCACGCTACAAAATGTATCCGAGTAAATATCCGTCAACGTGGCTGCAAATGCAAAAAATACGAGATGACACATGAATAATTAGCGTGGAAAAATGGTAACGTAGCACGCTATGTAAATATACAGGGTGTCTCGTAACGACTGTAACAACGCTAAGGATTCCTGAGGTCATTTTGAGGCGAAAATTCGAATATCAAAATGTATATTGGTTATAATAGTTTTAAATGTGATTATAATAGTTTTTTAATTATAAGCATTTGAAGTTAGCGAATCACATCGTCTAAAATTTGCGCGTTTGGGCGCGTGGTACAGCGCAAAGTAAACTAAACGCAAAAGCTAATTGTAGCCCTTTGTTAATATCGATATAAAGATTACGCGTATATGTAGATAAAATTATTGATATTTATTATATTAAACGATTATTATAGCCTCGACATTTTGGTTAGGATTTTCGCGTTTTAATCTTAAGAATCTCCCTTTAAGCATTGTTACGAGACACCTTGTATATGATGGATGCGTGATTCGTATCAGTGGTAACTATACGTCAACGACAATAAAAAAAAGAATTAAAGAGTTCTTAACAGAGATAATACTATTTTAGTCTAATTAAACGCGACTTCTCTCTTCGCTCTATGTTCGGCACGGTAGTTAGCTGCCACTTTTTTGTTCCAAGATACGACTTCGCGGTGTTGGCTTCTATTGATTCATGCCGGCTGGTCTCACCGCAGGGTGAAGACGTAAGGTAATACGATCGAGAAAAAGAAATAGAATACTCGTACTCTGTCGTCGCATGTACATTAACGAGAAGCCAAAGAGGCACGAAAATGGTCTTGGGCGTAATAGACATTCACGCAGACATTGCGTTATTTTTTTCTAACAATTGTAAATCAAACGAAAAGGAGCGATTCTATAAAAAAACAAGTTGAAAACGTAAGAAACTTTTTCATATAAAGCTTTGTTTTTAGATAAATAATATTTCCAATAGTTTATAAAGTAATAAAACCCATCGTGCGTGAATATTCTGTTTTATTGTGTATTTTCAATTATCCAATACAATAAATACAAACACGAAATCTACAATATTAAATCAAGAAATAGTATCCAGTGAATATTTAATTAAAATTGATTTTCCCTAAAATAAAACCTCATGTAAAAAAATTAATTCTACATTTTCAACTTATCATTTCGTGTAGAATCATTCCCCCCTTCCTGTTGGTATCACAATTTCCGAAACCTGTATGTTATTTAATATAACTTATATAGAATCCGCAGTTGCCAACCAGAAACCCGTCGTGCAATGTCCAGCGAACCCGAATGTATTCGTGACGTATAATGAAAGAGTATTTGGGCAATCTGATTATTTTACTGATTGTGAGTGCAATCCTGACACCTATCTCTACAATATCCTCTTTGTTTTATCCGCTCTTCCTGACTTATCCCCGAGATATCTCTCGGTTCGCCTTACAACTTTTCCCAAGATAATTCTTAGTTTGCAATTCTGACTCTTCCTCCGTACGATTTATTCGAATTTTAGTCTCCCCGCTCTACAGTTATTATATTAGTAGATTTACATAAATATACATATATGACACATAATAATCGTTGCTTATAAAAACTGATTTCTTCTCTAAGAAATTGGATTTAACTTCTAAACATGAGCGTCGCATGCAATAAATTGTCGATTTGATCATATTAAAGAAATGTAGTAATAAAAATAATTAATTTCTATTAATTATTTCGTTGAATATATAAAGTTTTAAACTTAAATTAGCATGAATCTTTTTTATACGAAGCATCGAAATAAAAAAAACGACCTGTTTGTTTCGTATCAAGTTGACCCAGTTTATATTCTATGTAGAAAATCGTTCGTGTAAACACGAGCGTATACAATATGTATAGAAATTGTATAGAAGTAATTTCAAATTTTCGATATCCCGATTGGAATGCTCGACAAATATTTATCGATCTATTTCAAGTAGCAGTATGAAAAATATTTAAAAAGAAGTATGCTTTAAATTTACGCATTCTAATGTTTCTAAAATATTCAAAACGTTTCTAAAAACAATTGACTTCATAAATCGATAAAATATAAATAAAACAAAGATATGTACATACATATATTATAAGAAAAATATATTTAACGTAAGACCGTGTCTCTTGATACAGAATTTCTCAACTTTGTTGTCCTATGATTAAATACATCCATGATAGAGTCAAGAGAGGGTGAATTAATTAATTTTTTTGTCGCGTGCACGTTTTCAGCTCGTCTGGGAATGCGTGCTGATGCACCTACTGACTGATGAAGGCTCTTAAAAAGCATTTAGCAGTGCCCCGTCCAAGTCCCTCATTCATTTCACCGCATTCCAAACGACAGACGGTTTCTGGAGGAGATTTCGCGCTGTTTGACGGAAGAAATTCGTTTGCGGCTTACCTTTCGTTTTTTCCTTCCACTAACCTCGAAGCAGAAACTCACAGCGAAGAAGTAATGAAGAACCTGTCGGGAATTTGGTGGCCATTCTTCTTCATTGGCGTACTCTATCTCCCGCGGTTCGCCACAATCTCTCGCAGTGATTTCGATATCGCAATTCACTATCCCTCTCTCTCTCACTCTCCATAAGTTCTTATTTTATTCGCCAGGATAGCTCAACTTTCTTTCATTTCTGAAACGTTCTCGATATCTGTCCGCGTTTCCAACACGGACAGAAATACATACATCCGAAATGATCGAGAGGGAAGTGACAGTTCGATGGAGGCGTGGTTACCCATCGTATTGGAGAAATTGATCGACTGCCGAGGACGTCTCATTAATCTATTGCCAATAACGTGCACGACACTTTAAAGGTGGAGACGATTGCGTCCCGAATTCAATCAGTTTCAATTACGTTATGATACGAAAGTTAATCAATAGTCGCAAAATGTATTTTATAACATTGACCGATAATGTTTTGTCGTTTATACATACTTTTAAATTTGATAAAGCTAAGTAAGCAAAGTTAATTGCTATAATAATTTAATAAAAATTATATTCTATTAAGAGTAAATGAATAAATAATGCACTATTTTTTACAAAATTTAATATTTGTTGTCGAAATCATTGAAAGTAATCTTTATTATTCTTCAATACTTTTCTCTACCTTTCAAGCAAATTATAAATTCCAATTCGATAGAAAGACTGGTCTTTACTTAGTCTTTACTTAAGAAAGATTCATTAAACTATTTTCTTATTTCTTCGACATTTCTGAATTTTTTGTCGGACGAAATATGCTGCGCGTCGAAATGATAATCTAATGGCGTTATGTCCGGCAAATATGCCAGGTGCGGTAAAATATCCCAGCCAAGTTGCAATAATGTACCTTTGATCAATTTCATTACATGAGGTCGAACAAATGCTCATTTTGGCCTCATGTGGCGAAATTGGTCAAAGATATACTATTACAACTTGACTGGGATATTTTGCCGCACACGCGGCGTACTAATCACCGGACATAAAATGATCATTTGTTCCAATCAATGTAGCACGCCTTGTCTAATAAAAAATTTAGAAACGTTTAAAGAAATAAGAAAATGGCTTGATGAATTCATTGCAAGTAAGAATAGTCTTTTTATCGAGTTGGAATCCGTAATTTGCTTGAAGGATGAAGAAAAGTGTTGAGAAATAATGGGGGGATTACTTTCATAATTGAATGTCAATATATGTTTCGACAATGTTGAATTCTATAAACAATGGATTATTTATACACCTAATAGATATCGATGAGAAAATATAACCTGCAATCGTGACAAATATTTAGGATTTTATTTTTTTAATTTTAGAATACATTTTATTACACGCTAAAATTTACAAATAAAACCAAGTTCTAAATTTTTGCCATAGTTGCCGATTATACAATATTTTCTTTTCGCTAAGTGATTAAAAATTATTTGACAATACGCGATGAAAACGAGAACAACTTCACGTAAAGCAAAGATACTTTTATTTCTGTACATTTAAACGAATGCGAGAACGCCACGCGATCCTCGATGTAAAGTTAGAGAAATACGTCGTTCAACTCTTACAGCATAATTCTCTTTATCGTTGCAAGGCACCCACTCGTGATACTCTTGCAATCCTCTGCTTTAAGGCTCTAACATAAAATTATTGTTACGGTACGTACAATGCAAACTTGGAAGAACGCGAAAGTGTAATAACCGTTGCTGGTATATTACAGAGTAAACAAAATCCTTGTTATTGTAAGGAATATAAGCAGCAGTTATTTTTTTCTGAAACTGTCATTATTATTTCTGTGCATCCAGGGTGAATCAGAGTCGCTGAACCAGCTTTTTATCCTATGAGAAAATAATTGACAGCACACATTATAATTCAATTAGGTATGAAGTCGATAATTTTATCGTATGATAAAAAGTTGGTTCAACGACTCTGATTCACTCTGTATATATGGAAGAGTGAATTGTTTACACTTTATATTATATATAATATTCCTAATCAATTTTATGATTTAGAGATGCTAACTTTGAAGTACACTCTAGATATACAGTCAGTATTTATACCGATAGGTTTTTAACACGGATATATATCGACATTTCTTTAAAAATACGCGGAGCCACATTATACATTTTATATAAAAGTGTTTTATATAATCTCGCATATTTCGAATAGTATGGTTTTCAACGATGCTCTATTTCGCCTGCTATTAAAGAGACTGCACAACATAACGGAGATATTCAGTATCCTGTATGAATGCTTGACCAGTTGAATGAATCTCTGTTCATCGGATAATGTTGTTTATTCGCGTTAATAATGGATCACAGTATAAAGTTAAAAATAAGGCTGCACGAAAAATTTCGCATTAACATGATGAAACAATTTAATAGATAGAATCCAATTTGAACACAATAATATTGTGATCATAAAATTAATTTAATTTTTATAAATTCAATCGACTGAATAAATTCATCAAAACGGCTTTTTTATTTTATTGTGAATTTTTTTTATTACATATAATGTACGTATACTATATATATTCTTTGCACACTGCACAGTCCCCAAAGTCTATCCGCATTTATAAAAGATTTGAAATATTTGAGCTTAAAATTCAATTTAATATATAAATCTCTCTCTCTCTCTCTCTCTCTCTCTCTCTCTCTCTCTCTCTATATATATATATATA
>NW_017304811.1:113554-149212 GCF_001594115.1 Trachymyrmex septentrionalis
TGTTGCGTAATTTGTTTTATTTTTGCAATATAATTACAATAATTTGGTTTTAATTATAAAAATATTTATCGGATTATTATACTGTTTCGAAAACTTACAACTTTCCTCATAAAAAAAATTCTTCTTTATTACAACCTTATAAAGGTATTTTAGTGTTAATTAATTTTTTCAGCGCACTTAATAATTTTTTTTTTCAGGCACTTGGGAAACACTATCAGAGCAAACGGTCCATAGACCCATCTCTTACGCGTTTATAATTTAGAGATTTTTAATGAAAAAAATTATAAATTTGACAAGAAACATATTAAATCAGATATATTTTTGTTATTTTATCACTAAAAAAAATCATATTGCCGCCAAGATAAACAAATATTACAAAAAAATATGTATTTTATTTTTAAAAAAATATCAGTGAAACTTATAAATAATATTCCATCAGTTTAATGATGGAAAAACAGAGAAGTGTTATGGTTCTGCTCGGCGGGTCTTTCAGTACAGTACCTTAATTGCGCCACTTCATTCTGTAGAGATAAGAGTTGACGTCCGCGTTCATTTGTTTGTTCTTTGTACCGTCCAGAGAGGATTCGCTTACGGATTTTCGTTTAATACGCATTTGGCCTCGCGGGAGCGGAAGACCAGAAGTAGATCGCGAAAAGTTATCTTCCCACTTGCGTCTCTCGACCGACGAGAGCCTGCAGGCATCGCCGTTTCAATTGGGCGGGCTCTTCAATAGAAAGCCGGGCTTTTCTGCTGTTTATCTGTCGGTGCCGTGCACACAGCCGTATTTGGCGGAAGATACGAAGGAGAAGGGGGCTAAGCTGTATCGAGCGCGGGAAACAGCTTATTTGGCATCGTCGGCGCCCGGGAATTCACTTCGTTCTCAAATAAAATGCCACTCACCACGTCGCCAGGACACCAAGCGAATTGCACGATGAGCGAACAAGTCTCTGCCTTCCCGCCCCCCCTCCCCCCCCTCTCCCTCAATAAAGTTCAGCGAACTGCACGCACGTGAAGTGCAAAGCGGTGAAAAGCGTGCGCAACCCTCGTTGGATACCTGTTGACGCCGGTGAGACGATCGCGTGGAGATAAGGACGAAAACGAATTACTGCCTCCTCGGGCGAACAATGTCGAAATACTCCGAGGTAGTGCGTTTATAAGAGATACAAGCTCCGGGCTTTATTACTTTCTCTCCGTAGAGAAGCCAACGTTGCTTGACGCTTGGATCACCGAGATATGCGATACGTGTCGGTGGAACTTCTATCCGTTATGGATATCAAAAGAATGATATTGAATGCTTTGTTTCTCATCGCCCTGTTTCGCGAAGCGGGATGGAAGCGTGAGAAATGTTAATAAATTCCGCTGTACCAATGAATTATATCGTACTTTGCGTTTAATAAAGAATTTCAAGATTATAATCGTCATGGTTTTTTTTTTTGAGAAAATATAGGTACGAGAATATAACGAGATACCATGGATAGATACCAGTAAAATATAATGAGATATCGTACGTTTTTCGCAAAGTCGTTATATTAAAACATATCATTTAGTAGTTAATTACAGTAGCGGTCAAAAAGAAAGAAAAATTAAAAGAAATTTATTTCATGGTGAGGTTTAACCTCGTTTTACTTCGCTTCGTGTGAATGATTAAATATAGATATGTTGCATTTAACTTGTGTTATAATCCAATCCGTCAACTTTATTCAACGAGATGTGTGTGTATATCTGAAATTTTTTGCGGTATTTTGCTTTTTTGCACGTACTTCTGTCAGAAGCATCTGCCAGTTAAAATATGTTAACGCTTCTCTCTTGGCTTTTCTATCAAAGCACTTTTCTGTGTTACTATTTCATTTAAAAATATTTTCAAAATTCGTACTGATTATTTATAGGTTGTTTATTTGGAATATTATAATCAACTCAAGCATTCGCCACAGTTTTAAATAAATAATTGATGAATCTCTGATGCAAGTTTGCGCACTGAAACAAGAATCTGGAAATAGCTAGTAATATAACCAAAAATAATTTTATTTTTTTATACATATTTGGAAAATATTACTAAATGTGGTTCTCTTTATATTTATTATATTTGATAAATACCGAATATTTATGAAAGTAAAGTAACTGAATTTAATTAGCATTATTTCATTCAACATTTGATAACTATTACCAGACTCTTTTCATAGAAAAAATTTTATAGAAAACGTGACGCACAGTTAACTTTTTTCCGTCAAACGTGAAAATATTGCGATGAAGCAAGATTCTCACTGTGATGAAAATGCGAGAGATCCGACGAAGATGAGTTGACGAAATGCAGTTGTATATATATGCATCGGAATTAAGGCCACCTTAAAGAATGTGATCCGAAACGCGTAATAAGTTTATCTCTCTTCCGTTTTCTCTCGCTCGACGACAACGTGCGTTTGCATGTACCAGAAATACGAGAAGGAGATCTAACACCGCTCGTCCGTCCATCCGCGAGCGCCTAATGGATTCAGGTGAAATTATCCTCGCGGAATACCAAATGAGCGGTAAGGACTATCGTATAATTCAGACTCGTGGGTATTAGGTGTACCCATTTAACGTCACGTCCCTTCCGTTTAAACGCGACGCCGTAGCTTTCGGCTCTCTGGAGAATTGTACCACAAGGAGAAAGAGGGAGGGGGGGGGAGAGAGAGAGAGAGAGAGAGAGAGAGAGAGAGAGAGAGGAGAGGAGAGGAGAAAGGGAGGGAAAAGGAGACATTTGAGCAGACGGGTGTCCGAAGGGATGAAGACGTGGGCAATCGGCCAAACTAGCGCTCCAGAGTGTGCTTTATGCTCTTAGCTCTGACTTCTGCCGGGCTAATCGACCTTTACTCACTAAACTAACGTGTAACAACCGCGAAACGACCTGTTTCAGCGCCGAGATTTGGCATTAGTCGACGAGAAATTACGGCAACATCCGCCAAACTTTTAACAGCGACAATCGACGTAATTGTGGAACTATATCGTTCATTTTCAAATATAATGAACTTTTCTAAAAACAAGCGCTGCATTTTTACTCGATCATTGTCCTCCGCATTTATCAAAATGCTTAGGTGTGTATATCATTTAATCTGTTGTTAAGGGAATATCAATAATTTAATTAAATAGAAAAAATATGTACATGACTAATGAATCTTTCAATGAAGTAACAAAGTCAAGATTGTCGAATTTGCTTTAAAGAGATATTGAATGACAAGAGCGGTGATGTTGGGCGATAAAAACTGCTTTGATCAAAAGAGTACTGAGAGATATATTGCTTGCAGCATGGAAAATACAAAGAAAAAGATGAAGAAAGAAAGAGCGAGATGAATATCGTAGGATAATAAGGTGCCGAGTGAGAGGATGAAAAATAGTTGTGAATGATGAAAGAAAGAAAAAAATGTGGAAAACTGTAGGGCAAGAAATGGCAGGCATCGTGGATGAGACGGCAGAAACTTTAAATTGGCGAAACTCCGGAAAAACGTTCGTACGAACAAAGGCGAGCGGAACAATGCCGAAAATCCGGTAATCGAAAAGATTCGCGTTTTCAGTGGAAATGGCTTCGTCGGCCAACCAAACGATCCCCAATTACAGTTCCTCTTTTATCACCTTACATTTCCGCCCGCGTACTGTAACTATAGCACCTTTTTTCCCGTATTTGTTAGAATTTGTCTCGAGTTTCCATTTCGATCCTAATTAAACAGCGTCATTATCCAATCTTGTAATCGATTAACAAAAACAATTCATTGATTTGAAAGAGGCGATTTCTCGCTATATAGGGATATAATAATACTAAAGAAGGGGAAGGAAAGGCAGCAGATAAAAAATTCGATACAAAGTGAGACTTCCGATAATTTACTAATCAGAATTTCATGTTCCAATAATGCAATTGTTTGCATTTTCGATTAAAAGTTAAATGACACTAGACAGACTTTTGTTTCGTGTAAGTTCTCACAATTTATGCAATCCCGTTTCGAGAACGCAGCAAGGTCTGTTTATGTCATAGAAAAGTTTATCTTTATTTTACGATAATTCGTTATAGGTAGTTCGATCACGAGTAATAGCAAATCTCTAAGTTGCTCGTTTAAGCCTGACGCTAGATTAGAACTTGGAGAACGTCACGACCAGAGCGCGCTCGATTAGTTAATTTATGTTCCAACGGTATCACGATGTTACATGATGCGACGGTTCGGTGATGGGGACGTTAAATGTAATTAACGACTGCTCCGTAAACGGGAATAACGCTTAGGTCATCGTGCCGTTCAAGCTACTAACTCAAAGTCCGAGCTACCTTTCCATTCGCAAATGGATAGTTAACGAAGTGCGTCGCCATAGCCAATTGTCAATTACTCATGTCGATATTACTCCACGAATTACAGATTTAAACATTCAAACATTTCAAGATACTATTTATAAACATTTTTTAATGAAACGAAAGTTCTTAAAATAAAACAATGATCCGATTACGTATTTATGTTTATGGATTGACTCTCTGCAATATCTCAATATGCACGTAAAGTGGCGCACAAAATATACCATTTAGTTTATAAATAATACATTAATTTTTAATTAAATTCGTAGCATAGAATTAATTATCAAAACCTGAAAATTGGATAAATAGTATGATATTTCGTGTGCTATTCTGTATTTCTTTGTTATTCTCATCGCATGTATATTACGTAGATACACGTAAATAAAACATAAACGCTCCTTTATTGGATATATTACTATGTGATGATTGCAGTCCGTATATTCGAATTAAGCAGTGAACAATGCTGTCAAAGCATCGTCATTCATTGTACAAAAATATGTTTCTGAAGTCGACTGACTTTTCTTTACAATTCGTCAATTTTATTGTTGCATTTGAAGCCTCGAAGATCTAACGTAAACCAATTTCAGGATTGAGAAATAATTCATTACTTGCATATACAGTTAGAGTTACTTTTTATAATAACTATAATTTAATTAGGTTTTTTTTTCATAATTTAATTTATTGCTTTTCTACAATTTAACTTAGCATTAAATACTTTTGGTAACTAGTAACTAATTTAATAGTTTATATATTTCAAATTTATCATAAATGGAGGATATTTTAGTATATATTTTTCATCATAAATTAAGAACTAAGATGGGAAGATATTTTATTATATAAACACATTTAATATTGCTATCAAAATTTTTATTCCAAGTGTATATTAATCATAAATAATGTAGCGAATGTTTAATGCATACAAGAAATAAAATAATTAAAAAATATTAAAAATGTACAAGATTCTTTTTTTAATTTAGCAAAGTAAAAAATTACAAAGAAATTAACAAAAAAGTAACGACTCGTAACGTTTTAAGTAACTGTAATTATAACGTGTTTCAGAATCAGTAGCTTGTAGTAACGGTAACCAGTTATCTTTTTAGAGAAAAAAAATGTAACTGCAACTAGTTACTTTTTTACGAAGTAGCTTTCCAACCCTGGATCAATTCCTCCGATATTCACAGCATATTTCCCTTCATGGGTAAATGATCTGTATTGACATGTGTACGCGCAGCGCGTGTAAGTACAACAAGCACAGGGGAGTACATATTACACACACACTCACGCTCTACGTCGCTCCTGTGCATTCGCGAATATTGAATATTCTAATTACCGGCTCTCTATTTCATTTCCCACTGGATTACTGACGATATCTGCATGTCGTTGCAGCGCGAGCTCCGCTTTCGCGTCTATACTACTCCCTCGCCGTGGTTTTTCTCTACGCCACTGTGTTTTTCTCGCGCGCGCACGTTTTCACGTGCTTGCATACATTTCCGCGATCTCACAAAAAGGAGTCTCGGTTACGTTCCAGTTCACAACCCCGTTATGTTCTGAGTTATTATTGTCCTGTGTTAACAATGGCTGTTCGCGCGAACGGATATATGTGTTCACGCATACGAAATTCGCAGGAATTTCGTGATTTATCGTGTGCATAACTACGCAGTCAGTATTAATCTATCCTAAAGAATCGAAACGTTTAACGCACGTCTAACGGCTTTGGACAGCGAAGATCAGAGCAGATCAAAAGTAGCGCTTTATATACCGATATGGGTCTTCCGATAAGCTGTAGCATTTGATTTGCTCCTTTCAAACTATGCTTCTACATATGCAATACCATAATCCGAAAGCAATGGGCACAGTTAGACATCAAATGCTGTCTAATTTACCTATTTTGCGAGACGTTGGACCAACGTTAATAATGATGTATCTGTGTCTGGAAATTTAATTGTAACCACGTACGCATAATAAAGCAAATTAATATCCCATTCAATCAGAGATATACCTAGTAGATGTGGTTCATTGAGTCTACAGTCATACACACTATTTGCAAGTAACATAGATGATACTATTTGCAAGTAACATAGATGTTATATATTGCAGTTACGTGATAATATTAGATTTACTGTAACCCGCGATGAAATATCATTCGCAATCACATATGCATATGATAATTTTCAATTTTCCTAATTAATTAGTTGTATTATTATTTGCTGCAGCAAACAATACGTTAAATCTATTCTTCCCTTAAAATTAGTACACACTAAAATAAGAGTCTGGTTGCATTAATTGGAATTCCGATTAAAAATGGACAAATCAGAATTTTCTGATTCTTTGAATCTATTATAATTCTAATTGAAACACAACCAAAATTCTGACTGATATGATTAGAATATTCTGGTTCGTTCACTTTCAATCAGAAATGTACATATTTGAGAGTACATATACATTTAATTAGTATAAATTGTTTTATATAGGTATACAAAATATCCGATAATAATCACATCATTTTTTGTCAGCAGATAGAACGAACTAAACAAATTCGAAAAGTTCTGTCTATTATTTTGCAATTTTTGCAACAGTTAACAAGATATTAATTTTTAAAAACTAGCAATTAACAGTTAACAAGATATTAATTTTTAAAAATTGGTAACCGCAATGGGTGTGATACTTGGCTGTCCAACGAAACGCGCTTATTCATCAATCTTTAAAAATTAATATCTCTTTAATTGCGAAAATTGATAGAGGACTTTTCAATTAACAATAATAGATTTAATTTGATCTATTGATTCTGTTCATAAGAATGACTCAATGATGCGGTCATTACAGGACTCTACACACACACACACACACACACACACACACACACACACACACACACACACACGCTCGCTCGCTCGCTCGCTCGCTCGCTCGCGCGCGCGCGCATACATACATGCTAAAAAAAACTTGTTGAAACTGGACGAATCAGAATTTTCTGGTTAAGTTTATTAGGGTTCTAGTTGAGATAACCGGAATTCTGATTGATACAATATATTTCTAATAAAATCTAATAGAATTATTATTTTTATCAAAATAATTATATCAATCAAAATATCTATTGTCTATATGTAAACATAATTATATATACACAGTATCTTAGAATTTAACGAACCAACTGCGGAAACATATTCTACAAATGAAAGAAGCAAAATATTGTATAAAATTGTGGCTAAAAATGCTTTATTGTAAAGTTATAAACGAACATTGAAATGGATATTGATGACATTTTGAAGGAGCTTTGATATTTTGATGGCAGTTACTATTTCACGATAAAATTTATTAATGGAAATCTATTCTTTTCGAACGTATCCGTTGTCTCAAGGCAGAACAAATATATTATTCAGGTTGAAATGATATTGAACTGATTAAACATAGTAAATATGATGAACATGCATACGAGATAAACATATTTAACCTTTCCGTAAATATACACTCTCATATTTTACGCAATCTGTTTCCTATTTCATATTTCGTTGCAATATTTGTTTATTTACTTTGTAATAACTTTGCAATAAAGCATTTCTAACATCAAACAATGTGGCGATCGTGGCATAGAGCTGCTGCTTTCTGTGTCAAAGATCCGAATTTAAATCTACCCAAAACACACGTATCAAATTTTATTTGATCGTCACCCTCGAAAGGCAATGGAAAATCACCGAAATATTTGACAACCTCTTTTGATATGGCTGTTCAAATCCAGCCTTGAAAACTACAGGTCTCATTTATCAGTGGATACATACAGAAAAGGTCACTACGTTTCTGACAAAAGATGACGGATTGAGAAGAAGAAGCTAAACTTCATGATTTATGATATTGTTTTCTTATATCTATTTGTAGAATATACTCCCATAATTTATCCGTTAAATCCTAAGATCATATATATATTTATCATCATATTGTCTAAATATATTTATCATATTGTATATATTATATTTATCATCATATTGTCTAAAATATTTAATCCTAAAAAAACCTTTTTAAAAAAAGAAAAAATACATAAAAAAGATGGTGAATATATTCTTCTTAATGCATAAAACGAATATGAAACAAATGTAATTATAGCCAAGTATTTCATTATGCAAGATCATAATATTATATACCATAATATTTACTATAATATTTATTTATATTTATATTTTAACACAATATTTATATATATATATATTTTTTTTTTCTAATTTTTCCTAAAATTTTAAAGACTATTTAGAGAACTAAAGAACTTTTAGAACAAGTACATGGCACCTAGATATTCATATATTATATAATTCGAGAATAAATGTAATATTTCTATGGAAATGTCGGTCTTATTAATATATAACAAGTACGAAAGCACATGATAATCCAAGCAGCGTTCAATGCTTGTACGCGTTCAATGCAGCTGAGAGTAGCAACCTAATGGTGATCAAAAGCTCTCGGTTATTACGCTGAAATCTGTCATTTCCATTAATTCTGCCTATTCAGTGTCACATTCCCACGGATGTCCTTTCACTTATGAGTGCCCAAGTAAATATCTTCATAGAGCAGCTAGGAGCGTAACAAAGAAAATGAACAAAAACTTTCCTCTTGTATTTCTGCAGCTAATGAATATTTCTTTAAAAAAAGTAAATTTAGATCGTTAAAGGGAACTTCGTTTGACTAAGATTTTTAGATTCTCATAGACATACATCGACACAAATATACTTCGCTACCGAAAGTACAATTAATATTCACGTATAATATTTACGTAAAAAATATATGCATAAATATGTTCGATCTACGTGTATCTTCCTTTCTTTGTGAATTTAAAAGCTATTCCAAGTCATAGAATCTGCGGATTACAGAACCAGAAAATCCGTAAAAGAAAGAAAGCCTGGGGCAGCCCTGCAAATATCCCTTAGCTGTGTGCATGTACCTCTGGACGAGCGAGAAACTCGCATTTGCAAAGGGAGGATAGAACATGAGGGGGGCGCGAGTTATTTTGCCATCCATCTTGCGGGCGTTAATATGAGTATCAACAGGACCGCGTTGCGTTTCCAGGCTCGGGCGCTTTAAATAATTAATTGGCCGGCAAAATGGGACACGCGGATATGAGTTCGGGCACCCATTCGTTAATTTCATGGTTCATTTTACGCGCTCTTTTCCGCTTACTGCGTTCCCTGTTCTCCTATCCGTGAACGAACGCTACCCCATCCTCCCTTTTTCATTACACACCACTCGACGTTTATAAATGCGACGGCCTATCGGCCGTACGTAATTCTTGCTGTACTAGCTATGTACTAGCTGCCACATTGACGGTAATTGTCGACGATTATCACGCTCATATATTTCCCTTCTTTTTTTTGTCTCCCTATCGCTTCGACAAATGTCATTTTGTACCGGTACACACCTGTGTGAAAATCGCGTAGAAAATCTTTACACGCGGCACATGACGTTACATTAAGCAAAGATGGTGTTTTTTTTAATTTATTTATAACTCCAATTTATAACTCCACATTCGTGTGGAGCTGATACTAATTACGAGATTCGTAGCGACTGGCATACTTTTAAAAGCGTCTTTCAGATACGAGATTGTATTATATTTCATAAAAGAAAAAATTAATGAAACGTTCTGCTAATTCTGCTTAATTCAACGAAGAAGAAATACATTGCGTTGCGTGCAAGCAAGCTTTATTGTGCAATATGTTGTACGACGAAATTGTAATTACGTGTTTTCTCTTAATGTTCTGCTTTTGCTTTAAAGATACACTTTCGAATTTATTTCTGTGCCCGTCGAATTCGTTACGAGTTCGTTCTACTTTTCCAAACTAATACTTTGTTTCCGCAATACTGCAATGTAATTCTCTAAAAAGAATCACCGTTGAATTTTAATCAATCAATGTTTAACATAGAATCGTACGAGCAAATACAATTGCAAATAATAGCCTGTTCCAAAACATGATCAAAAATATTTTTGGTAAATATTGAGAGATACGCGTTTGGCGAACTATCGATTAACGATCGTATTTCGAATGAGATTATTGTCGACCAAGTGATAGCCAATATACCGAAATATGTCTGACAGACATTATAATCCGGTCAACAAACATGCGAATGCACTGTATTTCATAAAGCGCTTTTGTGCTAAATATTCCGGAAAACACAAAACATCGAAAAGAGTTAGGATTAGCTTATACACGACGGAAAAAAGGTGTGCGTGTCGGTAAAAAAAACTTTAGCAGCCGACGACGAAGCGGAAATGAAAGTAAGTCCGCAATGATTCAAACAAGCGAGTACCAGATAGAACAAACTTTAATTAAAACCAAAGTTTTAAGAGACACGGAAAGCGGAAGGTCGCGGTGGAATTAAACGCCGGCGAGAATTGCGTAACGTTTCTCACGAGGTGTTAGAGAGTCGCGGATACGGGGGACATTATTATGGTAGAAAAATGCTTGAGTTAGAAAGAACATGAGAGAACACGAAGTCGACAGTAATTTGAGTAATGGAAGAGATCCACGCGAAAAAATAAAACTTCAATCTAAGGGACAACATTCTAACGAGTTGAAAAGAATATATTTTTTCTCTGCTTCCTCCAGATATCCCATGCGCGAAATTTGATTTTGTGCTTGTGATGTTTTCTCTCGGTAAAATCAATAATTAATTATTGCATTAAAAAAACGGGCAAATAAACGTATCAATAACCGTAGCAAGAGTAATTACTGTATTACAGATGAACAAAAACGCTCGAAAATCACTTTTTCGCGCATTTGCATCGCGCATTTGCACTTACGCTTGCTGATTTCGATTCAATATGATAATTTTCAATGAGCAATTCGTGTATTTTTACGAAAATAATGACAGCTGATTATGCATTGCGAAAATCATTCTGATTATTGAAATGATCATTAAGTTTTATCAACTCGTCCATTTCGGATCACGTTCCCCTCCGTTTTTCTCTCTTTCTTTCTCTCTTCTTTCTCGATTGTATTCGCCAATTCGCCAGCAAAATATTACCTTTAAAATGGAGTTTGTATAACACATTTATTAGTACGTTCACGATACATTTATTAATGGCGAACGTTATTACCGAAGATATTGTAATTATAGTAAAAATATATTAAAGATATTGCACACCGAAGATATTAAAATATTTACATTATTGTAGTTCTATGTTAAAAATACAAATAGCGTTCTTTTTTTTTGTGTGTAAGAGTACACATTGAGAATATAAATAGTTTCTTTCATACATATTTTTTCTAATAAAGTTTGTATTCCCCAATTGGTATGTCGGCCCCGTGAATGTCGTGCATCAAGCGGACAGAAGAGCCTGGAGGAGTCAACGCGACAGCGCGTACGGCAGTATTTCGTTCTGGAATCTCTCACACTCCTGAGTTCATCCTTGGAAACTTTGTTAGAACCGCTTGTTCACTCTGTACCTACAGAAACTGCCCCAAGAGCACCACACTTCCTTCCAGTTACGAATTCTTTGACAAATACACAGAATTTGTCGAGCGTTCCCAAATAAAAATTTTACACGTACGTCATCTGCGCGACGGAGATTCTCGGTAATTAAATAATAATTGAACTTCTCTGTTCTCGCGAAAGTAATAACTTTCTATTAAGCCGAAGTTCACTTCGGCATTAATCGCGCGAGAAAGTTTGTTATCCAATGCAACAGTCGATGCTCAATTCTATGAAATTTTTGTTTAATTTTTACATTGGAAAAAAAGTTTTGTTACATTAATTGGAATACCGGTTGGAAATGAACAAATCAGAAATTTTCTGGTTGAATCTGAGTATATATAATTCTAGTTCAGAGATACAGAGAGAGAGAGAGAGAGAGAGAGAGAGAGAGAGAGAGAGAGAGAGAGAGAGAGAGAGAGAGATGACTAGAATTCTGACTAATATAATTAGAATCTTCTAGTTTATTTTCAATTAGAAATTTTTCTCAGTGCAGTCACTCACTCAAATAAGAGACGGTTACTATCTTGATCCTAAAACGGCTAACATTACATTTAGACTATACAGAGAATTACGAAAGAGAATGCGATGATTCTGGCACGTCTTGCACGGTGCAATTAGCCGACGCAAGCGAAAGATGTGCTACGCGAATTCCAGAGTTTCGAAATATAATGTATAATCCCTTTTCATAGTCAGCGGCAGCGGGAACAATCTCGTTCCCGAGGGAAGCTATTGTGCTTCTTGCTACGTGCTGTGTAGCGTTCAGCATTAACGTTACAATGCCTAACATTAAATAACTCATTGCGGACGTCGGCTAATGTTGGCATCCCAGTAATACAAGTGACGAGTAAAGCCCGTCGACGAAACGAGCGGATAAAAATCGACGTTGAAACAATCGTTTTAAAACGACGCGATTGTTCGAAGCGATTCGGTACGAAATATCCGGCATAAACTGGCGATTTCAAGGCTATCGGGGCGAACGATTTGTCGCTATGACAACATGATCATCGGATCTGCTGTTCGCAATAAATAACGCGACGATTAAACAACGGATTTCGGCGAATACATATCGTGTAACGAGCTCGTATCGATATTTGCGAATTGTTAGTCATTTGACGGCTGTGCCTTTGTCAATTGGATCGAGTCTGTTGCAGCATTCCCTTAATCTCTTTCAGCGTGACAATTAAATCGATACCATAATTCATTACATCTAATTGATATTTTAAATAGTCCTCTTTCTCTCTGTTTTTTATATGTAATCAATGTGATGCAGTATGACGCTTTGGGCTCGGTGGACTTACAGAGCTCCAGCGAGCTTAAAGACGACTTTGCGCTTGTATTGTTTTTTTTTTTCTTTTCGATCCTACCGTTTCTCTTTTTTATTCAATGTGACGAAGGGCCATGCAGTCAATACCATATATAGCACGAGCTACGTGACATGAATAATTCCGAGCGTGTTAAAGCGTGACGAAGCCGCCATCAGCCAATCGGTAGACGAGAGAAGCAGCAAGCATGCAGGCAGGCAATTTCCTAACACAGAGAATCGGCGTTCTTGCTCTTCGCAAATGATCAATTAAGCTTTCACAACGGCCAAGCAAAATAGGTACTCTGTATCATGGCACTGATTTAATTAGTTTTCTTTTAACACTTTACGAAATTTTTTGTAAACTTTGCAAAATATTTTAAGTTCATTCTATAATTGCGTATGGGTAGCTGAAAATAGTTGTAGTTGTGTGAGAATTGATCAATCACAATCAAATATTCCTCCTCATATTCGACTATGATTGATCAATTTTTACGACTACAACCACTTGTAACTACGCTTAGGAGCGAGTCGAATCGAAATCAATTTGTATTCATTGGATAGGTAGTCGAAAACAAATTTTTATATTAAATTTTATTATAAATTCTCAATTTTTGAATCAACAACATTGGCTTAGGTTTCGTATAATAAACTAATAAATGTGGTATTTCTCGTGGCACAACAAAAGAAATCAGTAAGAGGAAATTATCCGATTTACTCCAAAATTGAGAGGTGAAATATAAATGATCAGTTTACTAGACTGATTTAGTAAACTGCACACTGCAAAAGTCATTTGCATGAGTTTCAACATACTTGTTTTGTTACAAAGTTACAAAGTTCGAGATTTTTTTGGAATTATAATTTTATGTGAGAGAAAAATATTCTCTTTGTGTCAATCGCATAATCTCTGCATTTAAACACAGAGAGAATTTTTTTCTTAGAGTTTACTCTGAAAATATGATAGTCGTGGAACAACATTGTATTTCAAAGAATTTTAATGAAAATCTCTCTCATTCATTAATAAAACTACAATAAAGTATAAAATAAGTTTGATTAGTTTTATTAAAAGTGCATGATAAAAATCTGTAAAATATTGTATTGTATCACAATTACCATATTTTCAGGGTAAATTTTAAAAGAAAATACTCTCCGTGTATCGTCGATCCATGCATCACATGCAATACAAAACTGTTGTTTATTGTTTTCTGGTACAGAGGAAGCGCGCAAAAGTAACTAACATGATAAAACAGACCGTTCGAAACAAAAAAAGAAACAAAATTAAATTATTTGATGTCGACTAATTATCTAAAAATATTTATATCAATTCGATTCGCTTCGGTCTATGCTACACTATTGTAGAATTAGGTTAATGAAGTTGGGGATTAAATTCGTTATTTATTTTTAAACAGCTTCCATCATTTTACGACGCCAAAGTTATTCATGAAAAACATCACGGGATGCAGAATACGACACACTACGAAATATGGTAAACGTTATTTGTCGAGCATGCATTGTAAAGCATGCATTGTAAAGCATAGCCGATAGAAGCTACAGACTTATTTGGGCTGCCCTGGAAGGATATAAACCTGAAGCTGTTTACGCGAAGTGACGTACGTGTGAATAAACGAAAAATGACTGGCGAGTGTCGATTAGGTAGTCGAGTTATTATTCATCCGCGACGTGCTCGCTGCAAGCGTGATGCTTCGAAGCATCCATTAATGTGCTCGCTTCTACGCGTCTTTTACGGTATTTTGAATTTTTTTTCCTTTTTTTTGCCCGTTTCCTTGAGGGAAAACCTCGTTTACAATGGGTGGCGTGCGTCTGGTATCGATATTTCAGAGGTAACGAGACTGCCCGGCCTCCCGGTGCGGAAAATAGCCGCGCCGATAAGTCGAAGGGGATTAATATTCGACGACGAAATTCGTCACTGTCGGCCGCAGATTTCCCCGTTCCAGTTAAGCGATAAGTAGATATTCCTTTCGAACGCGTTTTTCGTTTCAACAGGACTCTCGACAGTGTTTTCACCGAAGTGGAAACTGTCGGATCCGAAGAGAGTCGGTGGGCTGTAATCATCACCGAATAATCGAACGCAATTTTCTCACCGTTTGATATTTTAAATTTTTATACAGTTCTGCCAGATAACATCTTTATAAGTTTGCGAAATACATTATTTACGGTTTCCTAAAGCATTTTCACTGTTAGTACGTTCATTATTTATAATGGAATGATGCGGTTTACTGATTTAATTACAGCTCACCACGTTAGGTATTTTCGGGAAATTAATGAAACATGTATAAGTCAGTGAAATGCTATTTGCGTGCCGGATAAATATTTGGTTTCCCGAGACTATCCACTGTTCCAAATCCGTAACAAATATTACTCATAATATTCCCTATCGTACGAAAACGCAATGAAGAGAAAGCACTGTTAAATTCGTAATGTCAAATTATGTCTAATTTGAATTATTTTTAATTATTCCTACAGATTCGCCACTCCTCTTACACGTAATTTTTGTTGAAAACGTTCAGATAGATAGAGATTTTATTGAACTTATCAAAATAATTATGTAGAACAGACTTCCAAGCACATAATAGACGATGCTACAAAAAGTTTTGACATAGTTCCATCAATCAGCTTGAGCATCCTAAATAATTATTTTGATAGTCTAAACAAAATTATTCCTTACAGTACAATAAAAATTGGCACCTTATCTGTATAAATCTGGGTAATTCACGTCCAATCGCTTTTTCATACATGATTAAAAAAAATCTGTAAAAATTCATGAACGTATTTTAAGTTTCTCGGATAAATCTCTGTACTTTATTTTGGAAAAAACTCAAATGTATAGTAGAATATAATTACTTTTGAAATTTCGAGAAACTATCATGAATAAAAAATGATCGGATACTAGTTAGCCAGGTTTAAACGTAAAAAGGATTTTTCAAATCTACACCTACACTGAGAAAAATTCCTAATTAAAAATGAAGCTAGCAGAGCTCATATGAATCAGAATTCCAGTTGAGATAACTAGATGTCCAATTATGATTGGAATTTTGATCAATATAATCAGAATGTACTGTTCGCTCATTTTCAATCAGAAATTTTTCTCAGTGTAGTTAAATTTTTAGATATTTTTCAGCAAAACCATTCTGTCTATATACTCAACATGTCGTCAATTTAATTAAAACAAGAAAGTTTAATTTAACTCAAGAAATGTATTAAATTGATTTAAAAAATTAATGCATTATTTATTAAGTGCATACGTTAATGCGAATGTTGTGTTGTTTATTTAGATATTAAATAATTCAATCATAGAAATGGATTGATTAGATATAGTTGCTTTTTTAACTATACGTCTTGTATTAAACATGTATAATACAATAATAAGTTATATAGAAACAGACCGCTATATATATATGAATAAATCAACTAAATCGGTGCGCAGTCTCCTATATATATATATATAAAGTAAATTTATTTAAAATAAATTACATATAAAATTATTATTACAATATCTAAGTTGGACTATAATTGGCGCTTCTCTAACTTAGTAAAATAATACATTTTGACAGAGATGGAAGTTAAAAATAATAAAATGTTATTTAACTTAAGATATGTAGATTTAATAAATTCTTTAATATATTTAACAGTGCACATACGTACAAAAATTCAATTTTGAGAATGTATTACCGGTCAAGCAGAGAGGACGCAAAAATCGTCTAAAATAAGACAAGTTGTACGAAAATTACAGAAACCATGTGTCGCCGCGCACGCTCGCGAAACGAAATCTCGCGAAACCTCGGGTCTGCCAGATGCGCGCAAGGAGTGCACCGTTTGCTTTATAAATCTGCGGATAAAACACGACGAGGAAGAATTTTTGTAAAAAAAAAAAAAAAAAAAAAAAAAAAAAACGAAGCGTTTGCCGAATTTGCAGTTCCGCCAGTTGCTCCGTACACGGTTCGTGATGGTAAAGTCTTCGGCGAATAGTTCCTTGCGAATCGGATTCAATGTTCATTCGACTCGAAATCGGTAGGCTTCATTGAAATAGATAAAATTCGCATTTTATCATCGGGCATTTCATATTTCTCGTCGAAATGCGCTTCACGCTATGTCGATACCAAACTATTTAATTTCCATCGGAGCATGATGACCGATCGAAATTTGAGTTTTTGCCGAGGGCGCGCGGATGGCAATCGTGCCGAGGGAATAATTTCAATTGCAAATGCGTCTCGTGATTGATACCGCAAGTGGATCAGTCGGTCGCATTTCCCGGCGACTGTCGCGTCAGCCGACCGGGTACGATACGATACGTACGTGTACGCGTTGCATTCGCGCGCGCACGCGGCTATGAATAAATTCATAATGTTGAGAGTGCACGGGGCGGTACTTTATCGTGGTCACACCACACACTCACAGAAGCGGATAAGATTCGAGGATAATATTCGGGGCGCATGTGGAGAAAACCCGCTTATCCCCGCGGGACCTCCCATCGTCATTTCTTTCTCCGGAAGGAGGACTTTCCTGAGGGGCTCCCCGTAACTCTCCTCGTCGCTCGATTGAGTATGCGGTGCGCAAAGCCAGCGAGAGACTGCGGTACAACGGCGCGTATCCTGTGTCGGTGGCGTCTAATTCCGAGAATCCTGTAATCTTCCGGACTTTCAAATATGTATACACGCGGGCACGCACACGTGCAATTAGCTGCATTAGCGTTCACACGTGTGCGCATCGTAGACGCAAATAATTCGGGATCAAAGTGGAAAACGTTACGGCAAGAAGATCGGCGGACGTTAACCGCGTAAATTTGCATAACGAGCACCTTGAGTGCTTTTAAGACTTTAGACACGATAACATTTATAGCCTACGCTAATATTTTATGGCAAGTGATAATTCTGATATTATTTACGAGCTTCGACGAGACTCGTCTCCGTGCAATCAATGATTTAAACACAATTTTATTTTTATGTACGATCTATTCATCTTCATAATCTTCATAATAGTTATCGAAGTAAATAAAATCTAACTGAGCTGCTATATAAAGTCTATCAGCAAGCAAAGTAGAACTCATAATTTCAGCTCGAACACACGTCTGTACACTATTACAAAACGTATAATACACACTCCCAAAGCACGTTTCTGTTTCTGTTCCATTCCTTCAACTGTACAAAATTTATTTGTTTAACATTACATAGCAAGTAAGAATTTATCAGATCTGTTAAACACACAAACGTAGCATTGAAAAATAGGAAACTGTATATCTCCTTATTTCTCGTTGATCATAACGTATGTTTACAATAGAACCAAGTTAAAGTCCTAAGATAGTGAGATATTCACTCTACGCGTTTACAGTCTCTATATTTTTATTCCGCAAAAAGATACAGCGCTCAGACATTCAGCACTCCGGTCGCTTAAATATTTAATTCGACAGAGTATATCGGTGGATACGTGCTCTTGCAAAATATATAACTTAGTACCATTACTATATTCTAAAGAGGGACGATGTAGGAATTTCGAATAACGCGATGAAAATATACATCTAAAGAATAAATAACGTGCAATTTTCAAAACATCCTATCTAAAAAATTATTTGAAAACTGAGAATCTTCAGTTCTAAACCGCTAACGATGTCATTTTAGCTACGCTAATCATTTCAATTTGCAAACAAAGTTAAAATAATTTTTCACTGAACAAAAATAAGGAAGGAAAATTAATTGATATCAATTTGATATCATAGGCGGTTTCAGTGTCAATCACTCTCACAGAACTCTTGAATAAATACTAACGACTAATTTAAATATTTTAAATAAAAATTCGAATGAAAAAATGTTTATTAAAGTCTGGCTGATTGACACTTTGCGCGTTTTCCGGTTTAACGTAACGTGTTTTGCCAAGTATCCCGATGCGCTATCAACAAGTCGAAACAACTTCTTTTTTTACATCGCAAGTTCTAGCATGCAAAATAAGTATCTCGGTACTTTAGTTCTCTTAGCACCTCAGAGCACTTCTTTTTACCATGCCCCTGGCATCACGAACCGCGTTTTCGTTGAAAAACTCTTGACTTAACATCAACACTACCCCTCAGACTTTCATTAGTCGCTGCGCGAATCGTAAATTCAGATTAAAGATTCGTATCTCGCTCGTCAAGTCGATCAAAGCGACTCCTCTCACAGCGCAAATTCATCCCCTCGTATTATGAGTTTTGAGAAGATCGATGCGTTTCCTCTTCCCAGCACGGCGCGTGATAGTGTGTGCAAAAGCGTGAAAAGCGAATCTCGAGCTCGCAGATTCGAGCATGATGTAATAAGACAGGTGCAACATTCCCGTAGGATGCGCAGTAGGAGAGTAAATTTAGGTTCAAATTTGATTGGCTGTTACAGTATGCTATCGCTAATACACACTCTAAAAAAATATAGGTGTAAATTTAACACTGTGCGATGTCTACATAATAATTCTCACACTGTGTTGGTATGAATATTAACCCGCGATGTTAAATACATAATTATATCAACACTATGATGCTGCTGATATAAACATCGGGGATTATAAATCTATATTATGATAATATTAATATCAACACGATGGAAAATAATTATATAGACACTACGTAGTACAGTTAAACCCACATCTTTTAGATTGTGACGCGCAATGTTACACTAGTGAGAAAGTATATTTGGGTTCCCTTCGATTGATTGTTTGTCCAGTGTGCTATCGCCATTATGCGCGATGTTATACCTGTTTTCTTACGGGATTCGAGTAGACGCAAATCTCGCGTCCTGCAGAATAGTTTCGACTTCGCTTCTCTCACGAAGAGATGACACGTGTATTCATCCGTCGCGTGAATCTACGGAATGTTATCGTTCTGACATGTGTCCTGAGTGAACACGAGGCACGCAGGCAAACGTAAGCAAGGACGCGTCGCGACGCTTTGTCGTCGCGCGTACTCGATTCCTGCGAGAGCAACATAGCAGTGGCCGAATATGCCTTTGTAACGTCGGACTACGTGCGCATAATCGCGCGCAGTACCATCGCAAAATGTAATTTACGGATACACGGTGAAAACGCGACCGTCAAATAGACACCATCACAGTGTGCGGCGGTGTTCCGGAAGATGCACCAGCAGATTGTTGAAATTCCCAAGTGCAAGACTCTCGCATGCTGGAGGCAGAGAAACGAGAAAACGAGAACTCTCGGGAAAATGAAATTCGCTGCTTGTTCTTTATTCTTGGATTCTAGGCAGATCAACGCAACGCGACGCAACGCAACGAGTGTCGAAAGTTCGTTAAGGAACGAAGGATAAAGTTTAAAGAGTGACAAAAAGGGGATAATTTAAAGGACAAAGGATTAAAGAGAGAAGATAGGAAGGGATGTTTATTAATATTAAGAGGCTAGATGAGTAATCTCTCTTCATACAATATTAATAGTGTCCTCTTCTTTTGATATTTTATCCTCTAGCTTTTAACTTCTGCTCTTTATACACTATTGAAGGATGTGTTGATCCTTCTATCCATTTTTATAAAATAGATGGAAATCTTTTTAAAAAGATACTACGTGGCCATCCATCTTATGCATTTTACTCTGTAAAATCCGCACTGAACAATTTCTTTGTAGAGCTTGAAAAAAACTTTATAGACGTCTAACTTGATCAAGTTAAAAATTGTCGACAGCAATTATTACATCACAATGAACGAGATTATCTATACGATTAAAAACGATTTCTGGATTCTTCTTAAGATCGATCGTCATAACTGATTATTACAAGTAGATATTTCCGCCAATAATTCAATATCCATCTTTGTGGAAATTTTCTCCGCAGCTCCCATTTTCAAGAGACAATTGAAACCGATTCTTATCTAGCGGAGTGATAAAATCGACATTTGACGCGAAAAAAACTTCGATGACCATTGTTAATGCAATTGTCGATAAATTATCGTTGTGCGGGTGTTAATTCGAAGAGAGCGAAGTGTTCAAATTAACTGTGTGAGAACTTTCGCAAAGTGCGAAACAGATTGATCGGGATAGGTCTGGACCCGGATCGTTTAGTTCCGAAAACAGTTGGGTTTGTGTCTCTGAATTGGAGCAAGATCGCGTCTCGTCCTCCGTAGCCGCAGAAGCGGAGTTTTCGTTTTTGCAAAGCCTGTTATTGTAAAGCGACGTGACTACGGTCACAATCTGTGGGAAAGATTTTGCAAATCCCGGGAACGACTTTGAATTCAGTCGAGTGCGCGAGAATCGACCTCGCTGTTCACGATTTCACTCTCGACCCCCACACTATACGGATGCACTTCGATAAGTGTTATGGCTAAGTCGATTTGATCCCGTTAAATAAACGGTATCGTATTTTGCTTAACTAACATTGCTGGAAGGTAACAGTTTTATCGCACGGAGGAAATGCTAAAAGGCTTTTAAGTATTTTGTGAATTTTCCTATAATAGTAACGACAGCAGTAATAGTAACGAATAAAGGCGCATTTACTCGCAACAGCGTTATTCGAAAAGTCGCGAATGGCTTTCTTCGAGAAACTCGGACCGTTTCACGAATAGAGGCAAACTTTAACTTCGTGAAGGGCGCCACTGATTACGGACGATTTAAAATTGATTACACCTTGGAGCACCGCACCCGGAGGGCAAGGTCTTTGAATGGCAATAGCGACTTCCGGCTCTCGCGGGAAATCGAACGTCACAAGCGAGTACGCTCGGACAAAGAGATACTGCAAGATTATAGAGCCTCTCTCAAAACGGATCGGCCGTTGTTACAAGCAAGATCGTTAACTTTATAATGACACAATTGATAAGAAGACCGGACCACGTCCCATCTACGCAGGTCAGTGGCCGCTAGAAGAGAGTCGAGCTCTTTTATACGGATCAGAGACTCTCAAAGAAAATCATCTCACATGCCCCGTAATCATTTCTGCCTCGTCCGAATCACATCTATTTCGCTAATAGAGATAATGAGAATACGTAACGTTTAATTTTTTTCCATACTCGTAACACATTCATAAATAAAAGCATTCGTTATGCGGTATAAAGAAAAACTCGGCAGTGCTATTGACATTAGCACGATACCAAAAAGAATGAATTTACACGTTCAAATGCTTTTGAAACGCGTCACATTTAACTACACGATCGCGGTGACTTTGCCAAAGACTGCCGGACAGGGCAACGAGCGATATTCGTATCTGTAGGAAAAGCAATGAATTATTAATTGCCTGTTGCGCCGATTGTGCGGCATAGTGATCGATCAAAACCAATGTCACTCGTCAACGACCGAGAGAGGATCCGCTGTCGCTCAATCCCGCGATTTCCATCGCATACAGAACGGCGAAATGTTTCACCAACTGCGTACACATATGGTACACTGGGTCACGGTATTTTTTTCGTTCCTCCCTTCGTACACAGTGCAGACGAGTACGGAAAGTCCGGTACGTCTGGATTCCGTTATCGACGAGATAAGCCCGCGTGAAATCGATGCGAGTAAGTATCGGTTCCGGACGCGCTTCGATGCATCTCACAATGCATGGTCTGGAATCACGTTTTCTCTCTCTCTCTCTCTCTCTCTCTCTCTCTCTCTCTACCGCTACTTTCTTTCTTTCCACTTCTTTGCCCATTCCCTTCCGCGAGTCTCTCTCGGGCTTTCGGCAACGACCGCACCGCTGTCGATTCTTTTATGGTACATCGAGTCATTTATCTTGTCCGTTTGCCCAGGTTCTCACCGCGGCTTGAGTCATACCACCGAAAGGACAATGCGTCACATATAATTGGAAAAGTCAGGATTAACGCTGTAAAGAGGGGAGCAAAGTAAAGGAAGCTAATGCATCTTTCGTTTTTGTAATTCTTTTTAGGAATTGGACATGTAATTGTCGTTAGAGAAATGGTTAATCGTAGTTTTCTCTCTCTCTCTTTTTTTTTTAATTTGTCGAACCCGCGTTTTCAGCGCAGGGGAATTTCACGCGGATGCTTTATTAAAAAAAATGGTATTCGATGAAATTCGGCTTTTATATAACGCTGATGTAATGGAATTTATAATAATATTTAAACGTTGCAGCAATAATAAACGGTAAAATCAAACAATCGTGTAAAACATGAGTTGTATCCGGAGATACGAGATAATATTTGTATGATAGATACACCGGCTGGTAAAGGTACAAAAATAACTTTGTAAATCTTTCACAAATGAAATATAATTTTCTCAAAAGCATTTACGCAAACGCAACTCTGGTACCGGAAATGTCAAAATTTGCGATGTAACAGAAAGATAAGATTAAAAACTCGTTTTTCATTAACCAAACCGCTTACAGCTAAGACCAATAGGTACAGAAATCAGAACAGAGAAGAATTCTGCGTAGTTGAGAACCGCGGTAAATGTTCTTCTACTTACTTCCCTCCTGAAGATCCTGAGGTCAATGAATCGGGCGGGCACTGCGCTTTCTTCAATAACGACCACTTTTTTTCCTATTGAGGAAGATGCATCGTATGAACGCACAACAAAGACGTGACACAAAGTCTCGCAATAGTCCGCAATGTAACGAACAAAATACGAAAGAAAATCTAGAAAGGAAATCCATTATCTCATGCGCGTGCAATACCTGCGCCTTTCACTGTAACGATATTAACGAAAATATAGTAATTTAATTGTCAGCGATAGCGTCAAATATATAATACTTTTTCGATAGAACTCGGTCTTACAATCCTTGACTCGTATTTTCCTATTTGAAGACGCCCGACTTCTTACCTTGAAAGAAAGATCCGAAATTTCCATAAATTTAAATTCCACATCGACTTCGGGCAATTCGTTTACCTGCTTGTGTCTTCATTTCAAGATCCCGCTAAATAATTTATGTCATCGTATCTGAAAATGTTTGCTCTGTACGTTGCTTCGTATCGTACAAGCAAAGAGGGACCGTCTCCATCACGATAAGCACGAAAGGGTTAACGCGCTAAAAAGAAATGAGCTGGTAAGTCGAAAGAACAGGATGAAGAAAGACGAAAGGCGAGACAGTCGCCGCTATACGACTCTCTCTCGATGTGGTTGCTCAATATTTATTCTCCAGCTGAACACCATTGGTACGTCGTCGTACACACACACGAGGTATACATATGGAGACGACATCCTGTCGTTTAATCGATAATCCGGCCGACCCCTCGTCCAGCCTTAAAGGCATTGCACTTCCGCGAGAGGAGGGCCTCTAACTTCTTCTCTGCCCTTTGCACGCGTTCACGATTCACGTCAGTCCGCACGTCTTGACTTCTTAAGGATGTGTACGCGCCTAGTCGCGCTTATTTCGCCGTAGTATTTTTACGACGCCTGCATAATACACTTGCGTGATACGGGAAATTCGCCAAATACGACGTTCTCTCTTCCTTCCAGTTCTACGGCTGCCCTCTTTCCTCCCGATCTCTTCTCTCCTTCATCGCGCGATCATCGATTTACGAGATAGTTCGGTGTATAACTCTGAGCACGATCTTTTATTACATTATAAAAATAAATATTCGACTCTCGTTTAGTAGAGAGCGACGACGAAGGGAGACTGATGGTTCTGACACACATACACATACACACGCACGTACACATATTCGTTGAATAAAAATAAAATATACCAATAGAGGACGTTTCGCACGCGCGGGATATTGAACTCAATTATTCTTCAGTGCACGCGACAAAACGACGATGAGAATCGCGTTGACAAGTCCAGCTCGTTGCTGTAATGCCCGCGGCAGATGTTCCCACTTTTTATTTATATATATATATATATATATATATCCTGAAATGATTCGTCTCGTGATCTGGGTGGGATCTATTGATTATCGCCGCGGCTACTCTCGTGCATTACCCCTTTACACCGTTAAGCGTTACAGTCACTTGCGAGTTTTAAGGCGATTTCGTTGGATCTAACCGTCTTATTTAATCCGTTTTAATCCACTTTAGAGCTCATCGTAAATCGCTTGAATGCGTTAGCGATCCTTATGTCTGTCGTTACTTCTTTCATCCTTTCAATACTTGCGATGCACGATAAATTTATTAGCGAGGGAAGTACCTACATCGTCGAGTAAGTGCTAAATCTATGATCAATTGTGTGAACGCTTCTTTATACACAAATAGAGTATTAAAAATAATTATAAAAGTATAAAAAGTAAGGATAAGAATTAAAAATGGAGAAATTGTAGAAATAGAAGAAGACAAGAAATTAAGAAAAATCTTTTGTTATTCATTCTTTTTCTGCGCGCTCCGCTCGCGCATCAATATAAAGCTCTATGAACGAAAGTAGTGGCACAGTGCGATTGCCAATACTTTCGTTCAATATTGCATAAATACATACAGGGTGGCAGATCGAAAACGAAACAGACTGAATAATTAACTCTTACAAAAATGATTTTTCGAAAAAACGCGAAAATAGGTCGATTTGCGTTATAAGAAGGGGACATCTTTTGATGTATAATTCTTACCTTCAACTTCTTAAGGGTGCCAATCCTTCAAAAACTTCAAATGGTACACCATTAGAAAGGTTTTCAATTCCCTACATCCCTACGTTTGATTTTTTAAATTTTATCAATTCGTTTAGAAGATACAGTGTTAAATCTAAAACAAACAAATCTTTATATCGTCAAACTTTATTCTTTATTATCTATCGAATCAGTCCATTAGTAAGGGATGCAAGGGATGTCTAAATACGTACCATCGTATAATTTAGCGTAGAAATTGTTCGAAATGTTGATCATCGATTTCCATACAATAATAGATTCCGATTTTTAATAGCAAGATATCTGATTTTAGAAGCTAAATTTTTCGAATGTACTTTTTGAGTATCCAAACAATAGAATTTTTCATTTTCGCTTATTTTTCAGATGATATATTTTCTAGAATTAATACACATCTTTTGGTATATGTCATTTTACAGTCTATTTTAAACATACAGTCTACTACAAACTATTTTATTCTTTATAAATAAATTGTTAATTACCCAGCAAGAAATGATCATCAATTACATTCAAATCGACATCGAATTGGTGTTGAAATCATCGCATCGATATCGATTCGACATCAATTTGACTCATTTCTCGCTGTATAATATTTACTTTTTAAGAATAAAGTTTTTTTATAAAATATTTTCTCTGTACGAATACTTTTTGCACTTACTGTATGTATCAATCGCAAACATTGCAATTTTGCAGTTAGTGGCAAAATATAAAGAGGCTAGATCCATGGTCAATAAAAAATGAAATATTGAAAGACCTGTACGAAATCAAGTGGAAGTGACGGTCATGTTGCTGTTGAGTACGAAGCAATTGGCTGCTGTATCTGTTGTTAGTCGAAGTAGTATTCAACGAATTTTGAAACATCACATGTTCCATCCATATAAAATTAAGTTACTACAGAAACTTAATGGAGACGATTTTGAAATAAAGACGTCGTTTGCAATTTTGTGAAGTATAAGTGACCGATTGACGAATAATCCAAATTTCTTTTTTAATATCTGTTTTTCCGACAAATGTTCTTTTTTCTTAAATGGTACAGTAAATCGTCATTATTGAACAGATTCCGAGAATATTTCATGAAGTCCATACCCAACACCCTCCAAAATTAAATGTTTCAGCTGGCATTTTTGGCAATTATTTCATTAGATTCTTTTTTCTACCTCATAATTTGAATGGGGATATGTATTTGGATATTTTTATCATTAATCCAGTTAACGTTAACTTATATTATCGAGAATGATAAGCATTATCTCAAGATCAATTGATATTCCAACAGGAGCTCTTTCGCATCATGCACGGCTTGTTCGTGAATATTTGGATAAAACTTTTTCAGGTCGTTGAATTGGAAGAAGAAACGCTATTGGCCTCCAGTCTCCAGATTTGTCGCCGTTAAATTTATTTCGGCGGGGTCACTTCAAATTTATATCAACACAATTAGCTTCTTTAGAAGATTTACGTATCGTCGACGAATGCTGTCAAATCATCCCACAAACACTCCAAAATATACGACAACATTTCGAGTAGAATCTTTATTATTGTATGTATCTATTAAACATCCCTTGTAACCTAATAATGATTCGATAATAAAAAAAACAGTTTGAAAATATAAAGATCTGTTTTAAATTTAACACTCTGTATTCTAAAAAAAAAAAGAAAAAAAAACACACAAATTGATCGAATGTAAAAATTCAAATGTAGGAATGTAGAGAATTGAAAGACCTTTCTAAAATGATGTATCATTGACCCTTCGAAGTTTTTTAGAAATTGAAACCCTCGCTTAGGGAATTGAAGTTAAGAGTAAGAATTATACGTCAAAATATGTTCCCCTCTCAACACAAATCGATCTGTTTTTGCGTTTTTTCGAAAAATTATTTTATACCAACCAACATGAATTGATTTTTTATTATATTTTGTAAATATTTATTATAATTTTCGTATAATGATATAGTGCTATAATTTTTAATTATTTGGCGTATTTATAAATATCGGTAGTGGGCTGTGTATTTTTATACCACAAAGAACTCCAGATATGAATATCGATAACCTTTCGGTAACCCAACTGTTGTAAAATATTCAATATATACCTGATATTTTCGTGTAATTACTCGATCTTCGTACATTATTAACAACAAAGTCAACATTTGGGATTAACATAACGAGCGCAATATAACAACTGCAATATTATTTTCGCATAATATAAACGACCAACATACATACAGTTATTTCACGTGACGAAATTTTGTGCACCATTTCGTTGTATATATTTTGTTATTAATACATTGCAATTTATCAAAGGATACAAAAATTGGTCCAAAATGTTCAATAAAATAAATTTTCATGAAATTTTTACTAAACGTTCTATTGAGTCATAGAATCATATCGTGAAAGGATTTTATGAAAAAGTCACCAGAAAAGTCAATATAGCAACATACTTCAAACATAGGATTGTATTGCCCTTTCAGAAAATGTTTTTATAACCATTTATTTTGTTAGTCATATATCAACAAAATAAATATATGTATATACCAAATATTTCTCTCATAATCAGTATACATAAAATCTTTTCATACGGAAAAAAACATTGTTATTAAAGGTTTCTAAAAATTTAGCTAAATACAGATCACAAAATTTTGTTGATTATTAAAATAATTATTATAATTATGTAGGACGTTCAAGTTGATGTTTGCAATGTTGTCCATTATGTTTGAGTTTCCTCACATAATTATTTTAACAATCCAACAAAATTATTTTCAGATCTGTATCTAGCTGTCTAATATCTACATCTAATTTTTAGATATTTCAACAAAATCATTTTTTCTATGATTTAATGATCCACACTGAAAGAGCGAGTTTGCTGAAGAATATAAAAATTTGGCTACATATAGATCTGAAAATAATTTTGTTGGAAATCCATCAAAAAACCATCAAAATAATTTTGCAGAAATCTTAAGTATAATTAGCAATGCTGCAAAATGTTTTGATATTCTAGCAACCAATTTTATCGTCTTATCTAATTGTTTTGATAGTCCAGCAAAATTATTTTTCAGATCTGTATCTAGATCTGATAGCTAAATTTTTAGATTCTTCAGCAAAATTGTTCTTTCAGTGCAGTAAAACGTTTGGTGAAAGTTGTCATGAAAATCTGTTTAGTTGAACATTTTAACTGATCTTTACATACTCCTTTAATATATGTATATACGCTAATATATGCATAGAAACAAATCGCGTAAATTATGAATACTCGAATAACCGGCTAAAAAAAACTGACGGCTGTGGGTATCGGTTAATACTGACGCGTAGGACTTGGAATCTCAAGTTTTCGAGACATTTCAGTTCTGCATGACGTACTGAGCTGCCAGGTATGATATAACGATGTTTGCACACGGTGAAGACTTGGTAAGACCCACGGTCTGTTGTATCCTTGTTGGATTTCACGTTCCCGATAGGTCAGACGTGGATTAATGTCGGCATTGCGTTGGGCTTGCTCACGTTCCGGCAACGGGATAACGAAAACTAGATGGACGTACGCGAAAAGACTTCAACCGTGCAAACTGTGCCGTATTTAGTATAGAATCAATCGCGACATGTTATGTTCGCGAAAGGATTACATACCGTGATTGTAAATATCCTTTTGCCCGCGCGCTGCTTGGAAAAGAGATTTACAGTACGATCGCGAGCTCCAGCAATATTCTTTTACAGCTTTCGATCGAACGGAAGACGTGTGGCGAACCGACAAATATATTTTGTTGGTGCACGATCAAAGATCGAAAACGCATTGCGAGGTAGATACGTACGGTGGTGCAAGATGGAAGTTGAGATATGTCGAAGTCGATACGTAATATATTATAAAAGAGTGTTATGCGTCTACATCGCTATCTGGGGAAATATTGGAATATTTGCGAAATGCGTTTCTAGAAAAAAAAAAAAATTTTTTTTTGTATGTAAAGAGGACATTCTATTCTCAGTATTTTAAATAAATCTACCACGTTAGATAACACCATGCTGCATCGTAAAACTTAATATACAAAAAAAAAGATTACGATGCGTTGTAGATTAATAACAAAAAAAAATGGCTAAAACTATTTTGAGTCCACGGTTCCAACAATATTCGGTTATATCGTCCGTTATGCGGGATGTTACATCCACATGTGAAATCCGCGAAATGTTCCTTTGACGAACACGATATTCGGAAAAAAACCGAGCGCAAATATCGGCGAAATATGGAACGAACACGGTAGCAAAAAGCGTGAAAGGCCACGGCGGATACGAATGTGCACTCTTATCGTAACTCTGGATACGATTATTGCCGTTCATACGCCGACGGCTAGACCAAAAGTGTTGCGTTCCGTACACATGCTGGTTTCCGTTGAGATATCCGTTACGCGCAAATACGGACGCTATCGTAACGAAATATCGTAGTTTTACGAGATTCTCGTACAAGTGCGCGTCTAAGACGTGAATGTTCAAGCTGTTGTTAGCGTGGCTTATCGTCTCTAGATTACCTATGGTTATTCGGTCAACGACTAATGCTGCGCTTTATCGCCGGGGCATTGTATAAAACGTGGGTGGATATAAATTTCTGTCTTTACTTTACGCACGACGTATTTTCACGCTCACATCGCATACGTTTTGCAGAGAGCAGCTCCCGCAGTGCAAAAGCGCAATATCTTCCAAGGTGGAGTCTGTTGGAGTGGAACACCACAACTCTTATAAACGTAACCGGTGTCTCATCTCGGTGTCTCACGGTGTAAAAGTACTCTCTCTCTCTCTCTCTCTCTCTCTCTCTCTCTGTATCTCCACCTCCCCGAGATGGTACAATTTTTGTTTACCACCCGCGCAGACTGTCTTGCGTCGCAATAAACCAGAAAGATTTAACGATACGTGTCCACCACGTTTCGAAACAGGTATAACTCTACGTAAAAAAGAAATGGAGATACGGAAAATAAATGGAAAATATAAATAGACGAAACGTGGAAACGTTTTGCGAATGTTACAGGATTCGTTAATGTTTTATAACAAGGGTACTTCCCCATTTTCACGGAATGCGCGCTACTCATGTTCTTCTTTTTCCGGAATATTTTTCCATGCGTATTAAAAGACGCAGAATAGTACCTCGGTGTTGAATCGAAGGGAAGCTTCAGAAAAAAGTCGTATGAATAGATTGAGAAATATCCGGAGACTCTTAAATGCTATTTAATGCTCGTTGCCTTTACCAACCTCTGAATTACAGACTGTTCTTGAAATATCGGCTCGTAAAGGCACGCGATGCTTCTTTTCCACTTTGCGAAATGCGGTAAAGACGCAGATCGATCGATCATAGTTACGTAAACTCTGGTCAAAAGATATTCTACGTTGAGAATATATTCCATCGCGTTTGCGCACCGAAAAGAAAATGAATAATCCAATCTGGACTTTTAATCTCTCTCTCCCTCTCTCATTCTCGCTCTCCTTCCCTCTTTTTTTGATTCTCTTGATGAGATTACCAGTCACGAATAACAAGTCATACATGTATGACAAATTCGATAACACTTGAATATCTATTTAGGGTGAATGTTAATGAATTTCATGTATTTTTTTGCGGATCGCATCCTCCATCCGTCTCTCTTTCTTTCCCTCGTTTTGCCGCTCATTCGCCTCGATTCCGCGGCACGCCATCCCGTAGCACTGCTTACGGATTTACATGCCACGCAGGAATGAGTAATATCTACTTTGCATTTTGCGCGTGATTTTGTCAGTTGATGTTACATTCAAGCGTATTAATAATGCAGGGCACGCGAGCCAAGTTTATACGCCTACGACACCGAAATCGCTTTTTATGAGAGAATTATTACACGCGGAACGCGAAATGTTGTTTTGCATGCCGCCGCATATGTACGAGCATGTCGCGGAATTGACAATAATAAAATTTGTCCGAGTGAAATATCGAAACAAGTGGAACACTAAAATGTCAATTTTCTAGCGCAATATATTTTATCTTTTCTTTTCAAATATTGCAACAATATCGTAACAAGAAAAATCTCATAAAAAAATTGTATACGTAGATATAATTTAAAATATACTGGCATCTTTTATCATTAATTTTGTTGACAAAACACAATTAGAATTATCGTTTAATAAATAGATTTAAGCATGTCTGATAATAGCATACGATTTGCATCGATTTTCAAAACATGAATTCCGGATTTGCAATTTTATTCGGCAGTGGCTTGTATTTTGCTAAATGTATAACTTGTTAATATCGGTAATTATTAGCAAATTTTGTTCGTAGTATCTTATTTCTCGTAAATATTTTAATTAATTTTGTGTATTATTCAAAAAAAATACAAGAATACAGTTATCCCTATATATATACAGTATGGATACACTGAAAAAAATGGTTATATCAACAGCATTATTTTAATTGGAAATAATTTGTTTAATTCAAACAGCACTAATGAAATAAATACGTAATGCTCTTATTTTCAAACTTTTTGTTTCGTTAATACTGTTATTGTAAATCAACAAGATTATTTTCAATTAAAATAATGTTATTAATATAACATCATTTTTCCCGTGTACACATTTATCGTTACGTAGGCTGGGTTCCAGATATGTCACGCTTCAGTATTCAACTAGATGGCCAAAACTAGATAGTCTTTTAATATAAATCCTACCGGTAGAAACCCAGATAAATGAGAAGGAGAATAATGCTATGGAAAGCTTTCAAAGCTGTCTACTATCTTGAATCCTGATTCTCCTAACATCTACAGCTTGAAAGGGACAGCACAGTCGGTGATTTAAGGGAGCTGACTAACACAGACTCATCTGTATGAACGCATTGTAACGCTTACACAAGAGAGATTGTAAGATGTCGCGAGGACGTGCGTTTCTCCCTTTTCTTCTTGATATCTCGAATGACATGCGCGCTGGTGAAACATCGCCGATGAGTCCCGAGTGCACAACTCATATTACGCTTAGATAGAGGACCGCAAAGAAATTTCGACGAGACTCGAAGGCGTCGGTAACAGACAATAACTCGCGATCGGAAAGTCGACTGTTCTCGCCGGCTGCTACTCGATATTCACGCGAAATAGAACGTACCGCGACGGGTGCAATCGTTTCAGCGGCATTTCGCATCTCTAGAATTTAATATCGGAGGCTGACTATCTACGCTGGCGGGCCGACAAAGTCGGTGATAAAAAAAGAACGCGTGAGCATGGAGGACGTTTGAGATTCCCATGGGCGTTGCGCGAAGTGTCGATTTCAAAAGCGTCATAGCAATCTGCCCATAATTGGACTGACGTCATACAGCGCTATGCACTATCCTGAGGGCTATCTTTTTTTTCCAGCAGTTATCTCGCGACTGCATTCGTCTGTTGTTAATATCGTCTATGTACACATCAGCCAATACGAATCGATCGTAATGGTTAATCTTGTTGCGTCTCTAACGCATTGCGAGGAAATTGGTGATCACGCGAACCGCAAATGTCAGTAATTTGAGTTGCCCCTATCTTGTTAAAATAATACACACTTCATTCACGAATTTCTTCATCATTTGACTCACTAATTATTCTACCATGTCCAAGTATCTACTATTTTTTGCTGTGCTTCATGCTAGTTAATTATTTCTATTATTCGTAAGCGTCCAGGAAATTATAGAAATAACAAACATTCTGCACATTTAATTTTTATACGAAAAGGATTTTAAAAACTTAAGCATAATGAACAATGTTTCAAAAAATTTTGACATTCTATAGCAATCAATTTGAGCAATTTCTAGATAATTATTTTGGTGGTCTAATAAAAAAATTACAAGTGGAAATTGACTGATAAAAATAAATCAGATAATAGAAAAAAAATTCTTTTCTCAGTCGAAGCAGATAAATAATATTCATATGTAAATTCCCAACAAAATTTTTTCAGATCTGTACCTAGCCAAATTTTTAGATACTTCAACAAAATCATTTCCATGTACATGCATTAAAATATGTTACAAATAAGAGAAAATTCAGAATATAGTACTTCAGAGATATTCTCGATCAATATCGATGTTACAGATTTGTGTTGCAAAATTTTTCACAATTGTTTGTTGTACGCTATATTTTACAAACAAATATAGAAACAGATACGATAAATATCGCTGGTCAATATATTAGTTGACAAGTGGAATTTAATCCAAGTAAATTTTTTAATTTAATTTGGAATAAATTAGATAATTAATATCGGTAAATTCTCTCTCTCTCTCTCTCTCTCTCTCCCCCTCCCCTTCTTCTCCTTTTTCAATCTATAATTTTTATTTTCCATTTATAAAATGTATGTTTATAGAAATGTAGAATCTGATTACATTACTAAGTAAATATAAGAATAATATAAATGAGGAACTTCGCTTGTATATCTTACGAAAGTGCGCAAATATTAATGGTGTATTTGAAATCCAGATTGAATATGTGTTTATTCTATCGCTATGATATATTCTGAAGGATAAGATATCATTATTATTTCATCTAATAATTAAGAATACTTCTAATAAAATTAATAATTAACAAATCACTTCTCTTGGACGATTGCAAATACTTAATTTAATTAAATGAAGTATTTATTAATTTTACAACATTTTTGTTCACATGTTATTCCAAGTTCAAAATTAATTCAAATATATACCTGATGCAATAGAAACGAATAGACGAGCGAAATGTAATTCTGTTTTCGGATCAGTTACCAAATTTATTCCAATGAAAGAGTATAAAGCGCGATATACATATCTCCAATTTCGTACTGTAATAATATATGATGATTTATTAATTTTAATTATTAATATTACATTGCATTTGCCAAATTGTAAACCACAAAATACTCACTATTTCCACTAAATAATATAGCAAACGCATAAATACTATAAATCGAGTATTTTCGAAAAGAGAGCTAACATAATATAGGCGAGAGAAAAGATCAAATATAAAGAAGGAAATGCATTTTATGTTGTATTGACTTATCGGTGTTTGCAATGTTCCGGGCTTATCTTTGTAGCTCAAAACATAAAGGCTGGTTTCGTCGATTCCATGTCTCGGCGAATGTATATCGGTCAGAGGGATGCAATTTTAGGTTTTCTCTAGCCGAGGATAAAAGCCGCCACCAACCCTGTCGGTGATATTCTTTCCAGCCTCACAAGCGGAAACAAGTGCTCACGAGATGAACTCTTCTTATAATAGGGTTCAGGTTATAATAGGGAAGGCTGTGACAACAAGTGGCGTCATAACGAGCCATTTATAGTAACTGCACGTGTGTATGTGTCTTCTACAGTATGTAAAAATGTGACTTTCTCGAGCGCGTGCGTGGTGAGTTGACTCGCATCTCCTTGATCCGCGAAAACAGTTTTGGCATTGTTTACCGTACAGTTCTGCAGCAAGTCCAACCTGTCGCGTATAGCGAACAGTGAATTGGGTTATCACCGTGGGATCGGGCGAAGTATTAACAACTCTTTCCAGCAAGAAACGTAACAGTTAAGCCATCGCTTTCACGATAATTGCCGCCATTAGCATGCGAACTCGCTCCTTTTGAACACCAGCGGGTTAGTGTGGTTTTTGGATTTTTTGTTTTTAGAAAATTTAATGAAAAATATTTCCGCGTAAATAGCTTTTATACGGCAAGTTTTTCAATTATTTATATGCATTTGCGAAGGATACGCACTTGCGAATAATCAGAAAAACATGAAAAAAGTATCAATAAAAAATGCGTTAATAGTTACTGAGAACTTTGGAAATTCGATATAATTTCATATGTAATTTTATATTACCATACGAAATGTAAAGTAACGTTAAACTGCATATAATACTTTTTTTTATATCTAACATTTCATAAAGTAACATTGTAAATTAAAATTATTATATTTTTAAAGGGATATTATTACGAAGGAATTAAGATTGCTGAGTAATTATCGCAACCATATTGCAATCGCATTGAAATAAATGATGAGCTTTCTCTAGATAAGAGCACTCGTAAATGCGGGCTTGTAACCCGCTTTCGATTCGTTAATCAATAAACGATCATATAGGTAATTTAATTCCCTATTCGCAGCAATAATGAGATATTTGATTAACGATATTTATTGATTAACGAATCCAGACCGAAATTTTCAAGCTAAATTTACA
>NW_017304811.1:149312-164746 GCF_001594115.1 Trachymyrmex septentrionalis
CCATTTATTGATTAACGAATCCAGACCGAAATTTTCAAGCTAAATTTACAAGCCTGCTTTATCGATGGCAAATATTGTCAAATAAAAGATTTAAAAAATGGAAAATACCTAATGTAGAACTCAAACTTATATATACGTATAGAAATCCTCACCCTTACATAAATAAACTTACGGTTAAAAAATGAAATGAATGCTATTGTGCGCGGCAAGCCCTGTTTATTATTTAATGTTAAACCGCGCAGATATGTGCACAAGTTTCAGAATTGCAAATTTTTAAATACAAACAAAAATCATAAAATAAAATGCGGAAAGCCAAAGCGGAAGCTAATAGTTATTCTGTTCAAACGAAGCTGCGTGTTTCAACGATATTTTCTCTCTCGCGGCTGTGGAGAATATATTTCTACATGTGCACAAATGTACATATACATTTGTTGTATATTGACGTTCTAAAAGTTGCATTTCAATTACATGTTACCGGAAAACAGACAATTTAATTAAATCACCAGCAGCAGCACCGTGGTTGTTTTGCTGATGCGAGATACCATCGCGATGTATCGCAAGATATAATTTCGGATGGACAGATGCATTCTTCTGCACGAAGCGGAAATATTTTCACGAAAGCGAACGTGCCAAATCCATGAGGAATACTAGTTAACAATCTGAACGATATGGATCATCGTCTATGTCCATCACAATAGGAAACGACAGGGACTGTGACAATATAAGAGTGCTGAGGTGACAATCAAAGTTAGGCCGGATATCGACGAATACTCCATAAATAAGCTTTTTTTTTACGCCGAATAGGTGACGGCGATTGCTTTCGGCACTTTATCGAATATATTGTCTGGCAGTATGCGGGCACCGGACCGACAAATCCGACTGAGAAATGACATTTGAATTATTCGCATTCGATATTTCGCTTTTTTTGTTTCTTTTCCAAAGCGCCGTGGCCCTTGCCGCAAGGAAATTACATTTTGCCAAACAACGAAAATATTCCCGGGACAAATAGGGCCCGTCACGTTGAACGGTTTACATTGACGACAATACGCGCATATAACGTCATAAAGGAGAATTGCATTTCAATTTTTTTTTCAACGGAAATCGAAAAGTAAGCGACGTGTGCATATTGCGGCATATTGTTGGCAATACTTCCGGTATTATTGTATGGTAATACAGTAGGTGCACCAATATTGCATTACATTCACCAACCAAAGCCCCATATCGTTATAAATTTCATACGAGAATACGTTTTTGAAACGTTCTAATAAGTTCGAATAAAACTTCAACGTACCTGTTCGCAGCTCCGTTCAAACATGGTCCAAATAATCATCTGCAATGCAGAGAAAAAGTAGCATTAGTAAAGGAAAATTTAAAAAATACTCAAAATATATTATTTAAATATTATCCGCAAAAAATTATGTTAATGGTACAACAGTTTTACATTTACATATATAAATGGTACATCTTTTTGCATTTACATATATGAATGCGTAGCACTCTAATTATGATACCTTTGCCGACTCGTTCTCATCAAACTTACGTATAAAGCTTTCATAATTGTCAAATAAAAAAAAAGTGAATATTAGCAGAATATCGGATATTTCAGCAAGGAATATTGAAGTATCATCCTCTCGTAAATATGAGAAAAAAAAACGCATTTCGTTTTACATGCAAATCGCAATTTCAATGCCTCTGAAATGCAAGCTACCGTGATATAGTAATCTATAGTGTACTGTCATAGTGTAAAAAAAACTATCCTTCTTCCCACTTTCTTTCAATTATTATCGAAAGAGGATTTGGGTACTTCAGTGACTTTTAGTCAAGAATTTATCATAATCGCATTCTGAACGTCTTAGGACTGCAAAATACCAGTTCTAAGGAGGGCTGATTGAAACTCCGGGAACATTTACCTCGTTGCCAAACTTCGAAGCCAATCGTCGTAGATAAATCGGATTTTGCAGTTAACGGTTCCCTTAATTACTTCATCCGTCGCCTCAATGGTCTAATGTTTCCATAATAAAGAATAATAAGGTTCTTATATATAACGCAAAATAACATTCAATCTGTCTTAATGAAATGACAATCGCCGAAATCTGTGCCACTCTAATTTCATTCGAACATTTATAATCGAAACAGTTAAATTTTTCAAATTCACGTACTTCTATTTTGCATGTGTTCCGATTATTTAAAAATATAACTGTATCTTTTTTTAATTAAAATTCAATTGCAATTTTTTTTACGTACCTATTCTAATTCGAAATAAATCGGGAAATTTCAAATTTCAAATTTAGTTGGTATAATATTTTTTATAAGTTCATTTTTGAGATGCTTTATATATTTATACATTGCATGAGAGGAATGATTTTGCCGAAGTATTTAAATTTTTAAGTAGATTTAGTTCTGAAAACAGTTTTGTTGAATCACCAAAATTATCATATAAAAAAACTCAAACAGGATGAGCAATATGCTGTAAAATGTTTTAACATTTTAGCAACTAGTTTGAGGACTCTTACATCATTATTTTAAAATCCAATAAAATGATTTTCAGATCTAGCTAAATTTTTAAATACTTGAGCAAAACCGTTCAATTATTAAATTGACACTTTAAATTATCATTTCATAAAATATTATTGGACACCAAGATAAAGTCTCAATCGCATTTGCTCTTCTTTACTTCTACGACTTACTTCTATTGTTGACGCCTGATATATTATTGCAAGTGAGAAAAGCAGTTCTCTTCACCGTTGTAATCAAGTTCTAGAAGGACCTCGGAGTACCTGCTAGCTGTTCCTATACATTATTCGTTCATCGTATGCGTGCGGGAAAATAGGTTGGACTTAAATAGCAAGTTCCTCGCTTCCTACCTGGTGGCTTTGCATGCACGCCCATGCAAATTTTAAAATCTGTATTTCAGAATGAACGTGCCAACACCCGAAATGGCGTTTTATAACAGCGAGGAATATCTAGTTGATACGCGGTGTACTTTGCGTAATTGCGAGAGCCGTGTAGCAACGGCGTGTGGAAATTCGCCGCTTTACATAATGGAGCGTTAATTCGGTGAACGAGTGACCGAGTGCCGCACGCACTAGTTTCATGAACTTCGTAAAAATGAGAGAAGAAAGAAAAAAAACAACAGTGGGTAAAAGAGGATAATTGCGCTTGTAATGAGAATTTTCGTACCTCCGCTTGATAATTCGCTCAAATGGAACGAATGGTCGCGAGAAACGCGTAAATTAATCCGCCTTCGTGGCAATAGTCGTGAGAAATTGCGACGCCATCCATTATGGCAGAAGTTCACAACCGCGTCGGCGAATTTTGTGGAGATTCTAGGCAGTTTCGGGAGAGAAATGTTGCTTAGAGCAACGCCGCGATACGGAAAACGTGCTCTATCGCGTGCTTCCCTCGCATTTTCAAATCCGTCCGCTTGCGTGTGCGTTTTCCGTAAATGACAGACAACGATGACACGTGTATTTTAGGATTAGTGTTCTCGCGTAAGGCACTCTGTTTCCGCCAACTAGAAAGAACATAAGCTCGATAGCACATATTCTAGCACGTACGTTTTCTTCGTTCGACCATGATATATTACGCCGTTATAATTCTTAGACGTATAGAAAAGTTACGATTCGATGAGCACATTTGACAGAACCGAGTAACTATTGTCTACGTAATCAGATTGAGTTTGCGAAAGCACATCCTGATCGTCAATCGTGGTGGCTTACAGATAGCTCGTGGAAGTTACGTAATTATATTCAGAACTCAAATGTCATTATATATATATTACAAGGAATGAAGTTTGTAGTCGAGAATCGAAATACTCTGACGTCGCAAGTAGAATAGATAATTATCCTTATAACAAAGATGAGCATATTCAGAGACAGAATTCCAATTTTTCTTACACCTAATTATAGGTTTAAATTATCTTTTTTCAGATTTACGAGAAAGTGTCATGAAAAAAAAAAAGAAAACATGTAAAATCAGATCGATAATAAAAATGTCTATATTCGTATAATTTAAAACGTTCTGAAAATAGTTCTGTTACATTACTGATCGTACGCTAAAGTCGTCTGGAATAAATCAATCTACATCCCGCCAATAATACTCCGGATGTAATCGCGATAAAGTAAGTTACGTCAGAACAAACTGGAAAAGCAGAATATAGTTTGACAGACGTGCTTTAAAAAGAATGTATGTCAATATTTTACCGATGTAATCATAAAATCAAACAAAAGAAGATTACGTAATGTATATACGAGATACATACATGTTCTCCTGTTAGATTAAGAAATAAAAGCCGAAAAAGTCACCCGGCGTAAGATTTATGATGCTCATTCTCTATTCCTGTGCATTACTGCAGTTCTCTTGTCGCGGCGCAAGAATATGCAAAAGTAACTTCTACCTTCTACAACGCGATAAGCTTCTTCTGTGAGCGAACTCTCCCGGACTCTCTCTGCTCCGGAAGTATGCTATTTCGGGAAAAGAGTGCCAGTCTCGAGGTCACCTTTGCACTGGGCAATGCGCAAACTCGCTTGCAGGCGACACGACGTTGGCAGAGTTGCCGTAACGTCGAGAATGCCGAATGTAATAAGGAGTCACGATGCAGGAATCCTGCGATTCGCAGTACCGAGTGGTGCGGTAATCGCAAACGCATTTTGCAGAAATACCCGAGATACTGTCGTACCTTGCCTAACGGCATCGGGGCCGAGGGGCCCAATTTCGTTTCGGGCTTGGAATGTCGATCACGTTGGTGCTCGCCCGACACGCCTGCGCGAATAGTTTGCACAATACAGTCTCTGAAACTACGCGGATTGCAAAGCGATATTTATTATCCCCCCCCCCCCCGGTCTCTCTGCCACGGCGTACTACCGGAATTGCAGTGGTGCATGTATGCGCTGCCACGGCGAATCGATGTCTTTCGTTTTGCTCCACAGCACGACGTCTTTGAAAAGATGTGGCCGAGTTTCCAGATCGTATCTGTCGGGCGCCCACCTATTGCCGGCCTATATTTTGCAGCGCGCAGATTGATATCTTAATTAACGGTTACACGGAAATCTCGTGCGCCTCTCTATTAGTCGAAGTAAGTCGACAAATTTCCGCTACAAAATCAGAATTCTCTCGTCTTAACTTATATGTGACGTGAAAAATGTTATTTCTCAATTTCACAATTTTTCTAACAATAATTGTGAAAGATATTAAATAATAAGTGATAGATCGAATAAAGTAAATGTATTAAAAACGGAAAGTTATAAAGTAGTAGAAATATTAATTCGGAGATTATTTTTGAATACAAAATCGTTAGAAATTAAATTAGAAATCACTGAGTATCAATATTAATTTCAAATATCCACCCTTCAATTTGGAGTTTTACATATAACATTTAGATAACTATTACGAGTGTTATATTAATTTAATAACGGCGATATTTAAGACCGAGATCTACGACGGGTGAAGCCTTTATATAAAGAGATTAATAATTTTCATCGTGGATCGTTGAGTCACCTCACCTGATTAAACGTCCCGCGATATGCTGAGTAATCGATTACACGGAATGTCATTAACTTGCAAAACCCTGCTACGGTTTCGCGATCATGTATGAATCTACCGTGACACAGCGCGGTGTCATCTTTTATGACGTAATTATGGGAAAATAATCATACGTTTTCTTACATCGAGAAAGCCCGGTTGCATTAATTTAATTCGAATAATGACCTGGTCTCATATCACACAGGCGGCACAGTATTCACGACCGCAATGCCATTTAATGGCAGTGTCGTTACACAGTCCAGCTTTATTACTGTACGCCCACGTTGTTACAGCCCATTGAATTTTCATGAACATGTTGCGAATATAACGGGTTTTGTGTTGAGGTTTCTTTGGTCTTATTGCTAAGACACGAGGTAGAAGCATTAATATCCACCACGTTAAAAATTCCACCGCGTGACAGTACACGTTTATCGGTTTATCATGATGTGCTCATCTTCATTTCCATCGACAAAATCTATTTATATGCTTGTACATCGCACTTATTAATTTAAATCTAACGCAGAACATTGCACAGAAGACATCGATAATTCTAATTTCTGTATTAGATAATCGATCGAGCTATGTACGAACAGCTCATAAAATCATATAACGCTTTCGAGATCAGCACCACTTCACCATTACGTCCCTGTTTGTCGGTACGTGTGAATTCGCTTAACGCTCGAACAGTCAGAGGTTACGGTGAAATAATTGAGCTGTAACCAACGCAAATGCACGCGTGCACGCGCGTAAAGAGGTGAGAAGTCAGATCAGTATCCGGATACGTATAACGGAAATCGCTTAAATTGAATTATATTACACACAGGCTCTAATCACATTTCGACGCGCGTACGATTTGACTTCGATCCCATTGAATATCGGAATAACGGGAATCACGATTGTGACGCGAAAGACTTCAAAGGACTCACGAACAAATGCAGTATTATCGTTTGTGCTCTGCGCAATACTGACAGAACGATTTGCATATGCCTCGCATTCGACTTATTTTACACATTCTTTTTCATCACATCAGGCTTCGCCTCTCACTCACCTGCATATTAAACGGAAATAAAAAGAAATAAAAAAAGAAATGAGAAAAGCACGGGGAGTAATATTATACAATCTGTTATCGTGATATTGATCTTCTTCTCCAAGAATAAATCGCTATCGCACAAAAGCAACCTCGCGAGAGAACTTTTACACCATAGTTTTATTCGTACTGTCAATTTACCATTATCTCGCGCAATGGATATACACGCCGACGGTGGAATATATATAGTTGTTTTAAGGAACAAATACGTGTCGCTGGCGAAATCAAGCAGCTCAGCCTTCAATTCCTAGGGTCTAAGAAAATAGCGAAATATCCAATCTTTTCGTATATGCTGCACGCGCAACACAAGAAACTTGACTAGAGCGAGCAAGGCGTGAGGATTGTTCTTGGTTCTTTCCTGAATTCGCATTACCAAAATTTGCGCAGACAATTCTTCACTCCGCTATCTCTCGCACCAAAGTACTTAATCAAAGGAGAACAGAGGTCGAACTTGAAAGCAAACAGACCTGGTGAATACCACCAGGCAGCAATTGGTGGATGACGAAGCGAAGCACGTTGCCGCTATTAATAGAACAAAATTGATGCAGAATGAACGTCTGAAACTGCACTGTTCTTCGGGAGCGGGACCTGCGTAATAGCGCGTTCCTTTAATGTGGCAGAGATACTTACAGGCTACCACATCCATCCCTTAATAAAATGCTGAAACCGCATTAGATCCGCAACTCGGTAATGCTCCTTCGAGATAAATACGGGCGTGATGCGGGGCCGCTACTTTGTATGCTCTGATGTGAACATCTTCCCGCCAGACGAGGTCAGGACTTACTTCGTCGTTAAGGGAGAACGTGAGTCTTTTGTGACAGAAGAAGAGGGATCGTTACGAAGGGAATGTTACGCCGATGGTTGAACGCCAATTAATGGTACGTCGCGGGACTTTCATGAGTTAGTCGTTTCTGGTTTCGATGGAACACTTGAAGAGTTACGGCTACGAGACGCATACGTGACGTGTAAAAGCGAGCGTTAGAAGCGTGAATAGTTTCACAAGCGAAAGAAAGAAGCGCTCCACCAACACCTCTGCCAACTTTACCCTTTACGTTTAACGGTTAATTCGTTCAAGCGTAGAAATCGACTGATTAGTTTTACTTCCTTTTAAAAAAATAATCATATCCCTCTACCGGTTTCTACTGTTTTACTTGACTTTTTCCTAGTATTTTTTTTTTCATTTACAATGACAAGTGGATACCAAAATTCTTTGTGATATCACTGCATTGCTAAGGAAAGGCAACTATCAAATCTAAATAATGGAGAGAGAGAGAGAGAGGTTACACGTGTGTGGAACGCACTGGATTCTCTTCTGAAGTCCAGGTGTATTCCCCAGGTACCACTTTACATCTTGCTCTGCAGGCTAGTATTAAACATTTACCCTGTAGAGTACGTGTTTGGACCTTTGCACACAGACCGACTTGTGTGTACAGGTTCTCACCCGTATGTTTCTCTCTCTGTGTTCCTCTCGCGCTCTTTGCGCGCGCGTTTCTATCACCCTTTGCCACTGTCTCTTCTTTACTCACTGTTTGAACACCGAAATAAATTCAAACGTCACGCCTTCGAATACACAAATTATCTACATAAGCTTTCGAGTTTTATAAATTCAAAAGTTGAATTTAACGATGCTCTGAAATAGAATGAAAGTTCACCAGCAAGAATAATTTTCCATTAAAACTGACAGTGGGGATGTTCAGATACAATAAATTTGAAGATATGAAATTCAAATAACTCCGTGATTTTTCCTTTAAAGTCAAGAAGCAGGATTAAATCTAATCTTTTCGAAACGTGAAAAAGTTCACAGAAAACTACACGTAATTTTCTGTAACCACTCGCGACTACTTCTGGTTAATGATCGGCCGATACGGTACAGTGGAAAGTGTAAAAGTGTGAAACGAGCGTGAAATTTCTCGAATAGCGGATTTGCCGACAATTCTATTCCAGAGTACACGAGACTGCGGACACGAAACTACGTATTGCCTACGTGGTAACCTCTTAAACTCGTGAATTAGAAATGCCGGTAGCTTCGCATTGGATACAAGCGCACGACAAACCAGCAAAGATATTTCGCGCAATTTTTTATGTTGTGTTTTCAAAGGCAATTGTAAACAAGATTGCTGACTACAAAAAGTGTTTCGTTTTTTTGTACGGCGGTGTGGAAAATTAAATAAGTCGAGAGCGAGAATACTTCGCCCCGATTGAAATAATTGGGGCATACATACAGGATAACAGAGAATGTCATTAATTAAAAGATAACTTAATTAGATGGTTAATCAATTTTCGCAATAAAATTCTGTTAATTAAATACTTCCGTTATGCGACTGATACTATGCAAACTTCTTTAACAATGTAGACCATTGTATATAAAAATAATGAACACAGTTAAGAAAATGTTGAATACTTCAATGTTCTGAAAGTAAGAAAAGCAAGAGTGCGTAGTGATTTAGTACGAAATATATTGTGTGCCATTTTTTTTAAAGAATTTCGTGAGGTTGCGTTTGTTTCAGTAATATTGCACAAGGAGGTTGTACCGCAGAAATATACCGATCGACAGTCCGTACGATATTTGTCATTTTACGCGAAACTATATTATTGGAACCTGTGCGAATTTTTCTTTTCATCCATAGTGTATATAAGAGAGTACGATATCTCTCTTTCTCTCAAGAAAAACTGATATTGCTTAATGTCAAAAAATTTATTCGCTAAGTTAATAGCAAATTAAATAGCTTTCGAACGTACGAATTAACATTAATTATGCAAACTAATTTGTTTTAAATATAATTGCGACAAAAATATGAATCTTCGCGCATCTATTATAACATTTTCCGGTGCAATAAATCAATCTTGGAGAGAATAAACGCTGCTATAATTATTAAATTATAAAAGGCCAATCCAATGTAAAGATAAATAAACGATTCGATTTATTTTCTATGGAATTTAATCCGGAAATTTTCCACGAAGCAATCGTGTCACCTTTTCTCTATCTCAGTACTAATCTAACAAGCGCCTTAGAAATTCCGTTTCGAATAGTTTCTCATAATGCAATCACTCTGATGGCACTGTATGTACGCCAATGTCGGAACCGACTTTGCTCGCCGTATCTTCGGCAGTGCAGGAGCCTCGATGCAATTTATGTCTCTGCACTTTGCATGGAAGGATATTTCACCCAAAGTTCTTCCTCGACGGGGACCATGTACCTTTCCTGTCCGCTTCTTTGGCGTGTGTATATAAAACTTTCGTCCAACTTCGGCCCGGTTGTGGAGCATCAATATTTATGCATTTATCTGAGATCGCCAACCTTGGAGAAAACATCAATTCGCAAACTACAGTAGTCTGGCCAGCGACTTCTAACGTTTGCATTTATTTGACTACACCAATCATTGCGAGTATTTCTACGAAGTTTTACGAGACATTCATTATTGCCGATTTATCTTCGTCTTTTATAACATGGAAGAAAATGTATTATGATCTCTAGAATATATACTTTAGATCATTTACATTAACGTGTTAAATAAAATTAATTCTCCGACGATAAAGCACTTTCTGCAAAATTCAACTTAGTTGTTCGAAGTTTATGTACTTGCAAAGTAACATTTGATTTCACACTGTGTACACAAAGTAGAGAAACAGAAAATCGAAATCGGATCAGGCAGTGCTCTAAAGTTCAATAATTACTTTCTATTACTCAAATGTAATAATTACTTTCTGTTCAAACGATATTAACGCAAAGGCTAATTCTTTTTTTTACAAGTTTTCTTGCATTAATGAAAATATTACAAGATCTTACTATACAATCTTCTTATTAGATGCGTATTTATAAAATTACAGCCAGAGGATGCAATGGAAGAAAAATATTTGATTTGCCCCAGAATAAAACGAAGATGCATCTGGCGTTAAGCCAAGCCGTTTTTCTTTCATGATAGGTGGTTGATGCGTAATTTTTATTGTTCGCGCGAGAAAAGAAAGAATAAGGAAACGCGAATCAGAAAAGAAAAATGGCAGCAATGAGAAAAGACAGAATTATTGATATTATCACTCTCAGTGATATTAGATTGTTACAAGATAGTAGTAACGCGCTGTATTTCACAATTCATTCGGTACGTAAATATTACATTTATTAATTGGAGAAATTAACGATTTATGAGATAATTGAAAAAGATAAATGGAGCATTTAAAGCTTTACGAGTCACGTAAATTATTTACTTAAAAAAGCAATATACGAATTCAAACACGTGCATAAAATTAAGAGAAAGAAAAAAAATTGGGAAAAATTGTCTCGGTGTATTTTCACATTTTCCTACGAGACATCATTAGAGGATATTCAAATTTTACGCTCTTCGCTTCAACGATTTCTGTAGGGTGCCAGTTCTAGGTGGATAAGAGTAGCTGAAATGAGGGCGGATAGACGGCGCACACAAACGAATGAAAACGGAAGCTAGGGAGGAAATACGACCGTAATGTCTTTTTGTGGCACGAAAGGAGAGGTAGATTACAGAACAGTCTAAATAAAAGAAGCTGATTACCCGCTGCTGTGGGATATTTCGAAGGTCGGTGAACTCTCAATGAATACTTGAAATCGCAGCAGCCTCGCTTTGAGCGATAGAAGGAAGTTGCAACATAAGTATCCCTCAAAGGGGTAGCACCAAACCACCTAAAGTTCGAGGCTCGCTTACGATTGAGGACTCGAATCCATATTCCATGCGAACTTGATACTCGAGCAAGCAGTTAACTTGATTGGAACTTGGCGTCGAAATGCACGCGATAAACGATGAGATTCACTTCTGCACCAATAGCCTCGTCAATAGCCGTCAAGGAACGTTAAATCACGGAAACTTTTTTACGTCTTCTACAAAATTTTTCAAATGTATTATCCTGCATAGAAAAAACAATTTTACTGAAATATGTAAAAATTCAGTTAAATACAGATCTAAAAGTAATTTTGTTAAAAAATAGTTTTAGAAGGGAAAATGCTGGAGTGATGGCCAAGCTCCAACAGAATCGTCTATTTTACCGATTAAACACATACGATTTTAACTATTTTAAATATACAGGATAAGTTTTAACAAAGCGCTCGTGCAGACTAAACTGAGTCAAAAAGTTCTTTACCATTTTGCAATTTTCATAACTTTTTTTAATCTAATAAGCGAAATGTCTAAAATTGACATATAAACAGCTTCAAAATATCCTTAAAAGTTCTTTAAGAAACATCTTTAAGACATTTTATAAAGAACTGAAAGAAATCTTAAAATTGTAATATGTGTCAATTTTACCCGCTTATTCGACAATCTTTAAAAATTAATATCTTGTTCACTAATGCAAAAACTGCAAAATAATACAGGACTTTTCGATTCAGTTTAGTTCGCTCTATTTGCATATGAATGCTTAGTTAAAACTTACCGGACACCTTGTATAATAGGGCTAAAAGTATCTATCCACATTTGAATAATGCATATGAATATTTTAAAAGATCATCAGTTTATAATTTCAAAGCAAGAGAAATAAACAGAAAAATATGATCTGAATGTATTTTATATATATATATATATATATGTATATATATACGAAGTTAGATACACACTGATCGTATTTTTCTATTGATTTCTTCTATAATCTTCAAAATCATAAAATCAAAGTCTTATAATATTCTTATATATTATTCACAAATGTAAATAGATAATTTTAATTTTATTATGTAATACTTAATTTTGATTAAAGTGGTAAAAAAATTGTTTGTATTATTTTTAAATGCGATCTAGAATAATATGTAATTTTTCCACCACTTTTTCATTATAAGAATTATGTATTACAAGAATTCTCAAATGATAAGCAATGCTATAAAAGGTTTTGACATTCTATCAACTAGCTTGAATGTTTTACATAACTCTTTTGATAAGTAGTCCAACAAAATTATTTTAACTTTAAATACTTCAGCAAAAATCGTTCTTTCTCTCCGTGTATTAAAGTACAAATACAATCCGCAGGACCGTATTAAAACTTATATTAACTACTAGGCAATGCTGACACAATTTATTCTTACATGCGCAGAAAAAAAATGTTTTTTTGGTTGAATTAACTAGAATTCTGGTGGAAAATAAACGATTCAGCATTCTAATTGAATTTACAAAATTTCTGGTTAAATCTATTAAAATTCTAGTTAAAATAACCAACATTTAGTAGATTTAATCAGAAATCTAATAGATTTATCAAAAATTCTGGATCGTTTATTTTCCATTAGAATTCCAGTAAATTCAATCAAACATTTTTTTCCGTGTGCCCCTTTGATTTTTTAAATTTGATTTTAAACTACAAGCGTAAGCCACTAATTGTAGTAATTTAGTAGCGGTATCAACGCTCGTTTTTGTTACAGGACCGGTTATCATCTTACGCAAGTATCTTATTTCGTTCTCTCTCTTTCATTGCGGAATCGGAAGTTCCGCATGAATTACAGTAATTAGTGTTGGCCATTATCAATCGCAATACGACTGCACTGTTTTACTATGTAACGTCGTAATACGAAAAGTTTCGCGGCGGCTTCAAAGAGAATGGTTGTGCAAGTGCTCCTTTGAATGTTATAGGTGCTGGCGTGGTAGCACCGGTTCTACATTCACGTAAGTGTAATGTACGGCGTTGACAGGAATATGCATGCATTGGCAGAACGTGTACACGGGAAAGCTTAAAAGAAGAGGTCCTCCGAAGTTACTAATATTAAATTACTAATGACGCGCATGGGCGTCAGCAACGAGCGACTCAACTTTCTTTAATATACAAGTCGATGTTTACGCACCGGTACGCAATGAAATACATCAGCAGTAAATTGTAAGGCTTTGCGAGGCACGAATTAACTAAAGCATTCAGCAGCGTATCGTCTGTAAAAGAACGCTTTATCATGGATAACGTTGAAACAGATTCTCATTATCTTGCACTAGGCCTTTTCTAATTGAGACGCGATGGTACAGAAAAGGCTTTAAGTACTTGCCTAAAGAATATCACTATGTAGCTGTAACGTGAACCAAAATCAACACGGAAATTAATATTTAAACTTATTTTATTAGAGAAAAGACATACTTTTACGTATGAAAAAATTGAAGAAACTATTGGGCCAATATCAGAAAAATAAAAATCCATAAGCACACACACAATGATTATATGACAAATGTTCAATGTTAGGACTGTCTGTGATTTAAATGTTCATTTGCTGCCATATTTATGTACATCACGCCTGTTTTTGTGAGATGATACGATTCTAGAGCGATTTTATTCCGCAGAATTTTCCGGGACAGACTGTGAATATATACGTTCTCTGCCTCCAAATATGAGTAGCATACACGTTTCGCGAATTTAAACTGACACGTGCGATGTGCTACATGCCCATATATACATACGTGCTTCGTACTTTGAGCCACAAGACGCGTGGCTGCCGTCTATCTATGCATTTTCACGGAAACGCTAACTATTCTGCATGAATCCTTTGACATAAATTGCGTATTATCTAATTAATATTACACTTTATCTAGTTAGTATACTCGATCATTTACGTCACATGTAATATTAAATTGTGTTGTAATATTAAACGTTACATTCTGAAAAATATCGATTGATATTAATATTAATATAAATGATGTATATTTCACACCATAGTATTAATTTTAAATCAACATCGATACTTCTTAGAGTATACAGATATAGATAATAGAGAAAGATCCATACTAACTTTTATACATCATATCTACCGTAATATTTTCGAAATTTTCGAAATTTCTCGTAATTTATATAATTAATATAATTTTGCCGAACTAATAATTTTCGGATTTTCAAATCCTTACAAATCTAATAATTGAATAATTGAATAATTTATCAGCCCCCCAGCGAATATCAAAAAATTACCTAAAATGATTTATGCAATAAAACCGATTAAATATAAAAGTTCACAAAATGCGATTAAGTTTCACATATAGATTTCTATTCAAGACGAAAGTACAGTTTGCAACCAGAATAATGCGATTCAACATTTCCCCGTGCGATCCAAGAGACGATCAGAGAGCGCAAAAAAAAAAGTTGGAAGAAAACAGCGAGTGAGTGGCGATCGTGCTTTATCGCGCGCTGTTCTATGTTGTTCCCGATAACGATAAAATGCCTGTTCTGGAATATTCAGTCAGTCCGATAATCCATCATTCGGCGCGTTCAAGCGCGCGTCGCAACATGCAATCCTCAGGCGCAATGGTGTGCACATGGCCGAATGCGGCAGGGAAGCTGAATTGAGTGGAAGCCCGAGGAGGCCTCTCCAGCCCGTCGCTAGTTGGTTTTGCTGATGTTGCTTGGCCCTCGTTGCCGCTGTGCTAACCGTCGTCGTCTGTCGGTCTGATACGAGCCACGTCTCGGCTCGAATAGAACGCATAGAAGCGCGGTCGGGTTACGTATAGCCGGCCCGGACCGGCTCGTTTATCACCACCTCTCGTGATGAAGCTGTTGGGTTAGCCCTCTTGCATAAGCAAACCGACCGCCTTATCTCGAATCGTATAATGTCTTGTTAGGCTTCACTTGGACGATCACGAGCAGAATCCATGATATTTCGGACAAAAATCACAGTTTAAACGAGAAAAATAGATTGTGGGTGGAAAGCGCTGCCTTACATCTAAATGACAGAAGTTTAAACTAAGATCTTAATCAAGATCTTGCTCAAATTAGACGTTCCTAGTTAAAGAATACTTTGCAAAGAAGAGAGAGAGAGAGAGAGAGAGAGAAATTGTGTGTGTGTATACTTTCAGGAAATTTTAGTTCTAAATTTTAAATAAAATTTAATTAATGAAATTTAATTCCAAATGCTAAT
>NW_017304811.1:164846-165971 GCF_001594115.1 Trachymyrmex septentrionalis
GATTGTGTTGTGTGTGTGTATACTTTCAGGAAATTTTAGTTCCAAATTTTAAATAAAATTTAATTAATGAAATTTAATTCCAAATGCTAATTAAAGACCTGATTCAGCTCTTCCAGTTTTTACATAGGGATTTCTACATATATTTTTCTGGAGAAGTATTATTTAATATTTAAATATTTCATTAATAATTATTTACTTTCTCCAATATCGTTAAAAAATCAGGATTCAGAAAAAAGTATATCATTCATTCAAAATTTATATTACTCATATGCTTATATTGGTTTTTTTAAGGATTTTCTGCAAACGCGACGAATTTAAATTCCAAAAAGATACACATACATATCTATTATATTTCTATATTTCTTAATCGGCTCAAGTGCTCTTGATGCGATCAATATATAAATCGAATGTGTGTAAAATCGAATCAATAGTCAGAGAAACGACACGTGAAATTGGCCATATTTCAATACTTTCACGCAATACGAATTGCAAAATATGCAGTTCAAATAGGTGCAACATTAAAATTGTTATTCTTGAAGTATTGACATGTTATCGCGACTCTGATAAATTTCAATATTCACCGAGGTACAAAAAGACGAAAATAACAAAAAAAGGAAGGAAAAATGCGTACAGTTGTGGACACACAATTTTTAGTCGCATTTTTAAAGTCGGCAATATTACCGAATTTTTTTCTGTTTTTTTTTTTCCTATCGAATACGACACACGGCTAAAATGCTACATCCCGCGGCTCGTGTCCGTAGCTGCGAATTTTGTCGAATCGGATAATTTAGTATAAAATCAGACACGCTGTGCATATACCGTTTTCATAAGCTGAGATCGCTATCAAACTTTTTATCGGTTGCGTTTTTTTACTGTAGTACCCCCCGTGACTATCGCGTACTTCGATGGTTACACAAGAGGTAAGCTTGAACGTGCTGTTGTAAAATTGTTCGCCGAAACTTTATAATAATTATTTCCAAATCAAGGCAACAACCAGAGGTAACGGGAGCACACGAGCAAGTAATTCCGGAGAAAGTTCGTGGAAATAGTGGTTGCGCCAAGCATGCGACTATGGACTTTCCAAAAAAAAAAAAAAAAAAAAAAAAAAAAAAAAAAAAAAAAAAA
>NW_017304811.1:166071-168170 GCF_001594115.1 Trachymyrmex septentrionalis
AAATTAGGGTGGAAAGCTTCTCGAGCTTCTGCACACCTCATGCAGCCGCGTTATCGCGCCCTTCTTTTTCTCAGGCTCGTATTCGCACATGGCGGTTGGTGCCTAAAATTACGGAACTCTGGCCACCACACGCACCAACGACCACTAAGGCTATCGCGAGATAAATTAAAGCTTGCGGAAAGAATTGTGGCTGTTTCCAGTATTCTGCGGGGTAAAAAAAACATAGAAAAATACCGGTAACTGAGCGCACCGTGTGCTTTTCCCATTGTTGTTTTAAGGCAATGTTGCACATTGCGACTTGTCGTGACCACGAAAAACAACGCGACGTATACTCCTGGCAAACATTAATCATGGCCTGCCTTTATGAAGATTTATTAGCCGTGTCAATTTTCATTTGCAAGCATTATGAAGAGCGTAATTAATATTGGCTCAATTTTCGATTACGAGAGCAGCGCAGTGACGGAAAATCACATTACTTTTATTTCATGCAAACTTTAGGATACCAACAGCTTTTCGAATTCAATAAACTCTCGTTAAATCCATATGAGATTCTAATTTAATATCGCTGTGATATCGCTCTAACATCCTCTATAATACGCAGGTTTAAAATACAGCGAATGTTGCAGCAGACGTATTTATCTGTTGCACAAACTCGCGTGTGCACACGTGCACACAGAAGAATAAAAGTCGTAACAAATCGCCTTGTGTATTCAACTACTTCCTTATCTCACTTTCCGTGTAGAGTATCAGAGCAGATCGTATACGACGTCGTTACGTTACATACTTGACGAAAGTTTTAGTTCGACGTGTACGTAGCCGGCGGATTCCTAATCTCATACACCTGCAGCCACCATAACTTTTACGTCCAATCAATTCTCGATAACACGGTGAAACGGAAACAGGGCTCCCGACCGATGAGCATCCGGGAAAAATTCACTTCACCCCCGCCCCGCGTACCGTCCGCAGAGATTTATGGTCGCGCACTCGGAATTTAAGGAACGCCAGCTAAAGGGCGGCGAGAGTGCCTATGAAAATTAATCCCACGCCAGATGCCGTTAAAGGCCGCGAGATTTATCTACTGCGTGCCCTTTTACCGTGAACTTTACGCTAAAAACTTTTCAGCGTCCTTACAGCTATTTTAAAAGCTCGTTACTCGTATCGAAATAATCAGCCGGGCTATCAAAGAGGATACACGTTGTGTGAAAAAGATTGAAAAGTCAGATTAATATTAATATTAAGTGAAAAAGGAGAGAAAACCGTAAATTCAAATTAAATGAATGAAAAGAGCCATATTCGGTCAAAGAAGATCTTAGTGTCTATAATAGTTACATTGTGTACATCTTTATAACTTCTAGTTCAAACTGCACGCCGATTATTTGTCGATCGTAAAACAGTCTTAAACTGAAGTTGAAGTACGTAATATTGTAAATTAAATTGACAAGTATTGTGTAATTTGATATTATTGATGCTAATAAGCATCCTTTAAAAGCACTGTAAATAACTTCTTGTAAAAAAATATCACCTCTTAAACGAGATTCGAACTTAAATCTCCCGAATTCCATGCGGACGTTTTACCAATATTAATTAAAGTTCTAACATTAGAAAATCACTCTAACATTTTCAAAGGAGAATTACGTGAAAAGAACAATTTTATCTTTAATATCTTAGTTAAAGATTTAACTAGATAGAGAGCTGAAAATAATTTTGTTGGACCATCAAAATAATTACGTAGAAATCTCACAAGTATCACATGAGCAATGCTACAACAAGTTTTGACATTCTAGCTCGAGCGTCCTATATATTTTGATGATCCGACAAAATTATTTTCAAATCTGTATTTAGCTTTTCTAGATATTATACTTCAGCAAAACCGTCCTTTCTGTGCAGCTTGCGAAATGTGAAATGCGAAAGAAATATGCTTAAGTTTACACTTGAAGTATTATTTTTCTTTCTTCGATATTAATACTTTTGTTAAGTATCTGAATTGATTGAAAAAACTGAATGAAACTTAAGCTAACGTTAAGTCCACTCTTATTTTTCCGAAAAATTATATTATAGAATAAGCATAGAATTAATAGCATAGAAAATTGTCGTATTCG
>NW_017304811.1:168270-182324 GCF_001594115.1 Trachymyrmex septentrionalis
TTTAAGCTAACGTTAAGTCCACTCTTATTTTTCCGAAAAATTATAGAATAAGCATAGAATTAATAGCATAGAAAATTGTCGTATTCGTGAGAAAACGCGCGTATCAATTATGATATATCCATGGAATATAACTCAAGTCCAGCTGAAAGACTACCGACAAAAAACTCCAACCTACGAAATTGCCCGGCTCAGATGCGCCGTAAGAACGAAAGACAGACGTTAAGGGTGGGAGAACGAGATGGAAGGGTGGACTGAGAAAAGTCTCGGAAACTTTGGTACAGAACTGGCAGGTAACGTAAGACAGAGAATAGCCGGGGGACGGAGAGGTAAAGGAAAAAGAGTGCATTTAATGCTCACGGGAGGGAGAGAGCTTAGCCGATAATCCTCTCGTTTATATTACTTTACAGCCACGCGGATCCTCTCGACCTCCAAGCATTTTCCCTCACCATCGCCGTTTCCGTCTTCCTTTCGCCGTCGGAGACTGACAATAGGAGTCCACGGTGTTTTCATATTTCTCCAACGGCAACGGGAAATCACCCGAGAATACTACAACACGGTACTAATGAAATTTCTGCTGTGGAATGACGCGCACGCTCGCGGCTGGCTCTGCCATTCCCGGAAAAATAGTTCCCAGCTAGCTTATGCACGCCGAGCACTCGTTGTGTCCGAGTTACGCATTACAGGGGCACGTTTTCGCTTGATTCCTAGACATTAAGGTAAGCGTAACACGCTTTCTCGGGAGCCAAAGGACACTGGTAAAACGGTATCAAGCCAAGTGTAATTTAAAACTGTTTCACGTATTTTAGATTCTTTATTCTCCAAACGAGAGCGCGTAAGGGGATTACGTCGCTGCGTAGGCGTAAAATGAAAGGCCCTGGAAAGTCATTCCCGATAAAAGCCTGTAAGCGCCAGCATGTATAAATACGTCAAAGGGCTTAATTTTAATATTATCGCTCAGTAAATTTAATTGTTATGCGTGCTCGGAAATTTATTCAACAGCTGTGGAACGTACATTAACCGCAATTTTGTCGATTACGCATGCTAGAATATGCAAAGGTATGCCAGTAAAGTGCATAAACCCATCATTCATAAATCGTTCCAGCACTTCGATATTTCCAATAATGAATTGCCGCCAAGCGAAACGGATAATTGTAACGAGTAACGACCGTGATAAAATGTTATCTCGATAATATCGGATTATTCTGGAGGAAATATTATCGTCTGGAAGACGTGGAATGTTTTCACGAACAAAGACAGAATAATTACAAAGAGAATAAATAAGGACATCGCTCTTACTTTGTACTATAACGAAAAAACTCGAGGAGAAAGACCAGCTCGGAACAGACTGAAAATGACACACAATTCGAATGCAAAGTAGCCTTCCACGACAATGAGACTTCTCGGTCGAAAAAGCATCTCTTCAAATGTAAATCAGGATGGATTTCGCACATGTAATCGTGTACAAAGTCGCTAGTCGCAAGTGAACACTATCAAAGTTGCAGATAGAAAACTATGTCAAGAAAAGAATAAAATCAAGTCCTCTCTCTCTCTCTCTCTCTCTCTCTTTATCGTTGCATACATTATTAATATTATAAAGATTCTTGTTGGTAGGGGGAAAGAAAATTTCTTCTTTTTTTCGTCTTCTTTCGATCAACTATGAAGAAAGGAGATGGCGAAGAAATGAAAAGCGCACATTATAAGTAGAATATTAATCGTGTTGTGTGATTTATGACTATACGTTATTTATGTATATACGACAGCAATGATTAATTTCGAGCAATATAATTATCACGCATGAATCATACGAACACAACAAAGAACTTTGTCGTATCAGTCATCGATTGAAAGTTAAATGTATGATGTAAGTCTGACTTTGTACCTGGTTTTTTTTTTTTTTTTTTTTTTTTTTAGAATACTTACGCGCAACGAAAAATTTTACTAAAGTATCGAACAATTTAGATATAAAGATCTAAAGATAAATTTTGTTTGAAACCATCAAAATAATTACATACACTGAGAAAAATGTCTGGTATATAGATTAATTAGAATTCTAGTTGAAAATAAACAAACTAAAATTTTCTGATAAAATTATTCTAATTGAAATAACCGTAATTATGATCGATATAATCAGAATCTTTTGATTCGTCCATCTTTAATCAGACTTTTTTCTTAGTGTAGATATCTCAAGTATTATGATCAGTACTACAAAAAGTTTTGACATTCCAATAACCAGTTCGAGCGTCCTACATAATTATTTTGATGATCCAAGAAAATTATTTTCAGATGTGTATCTAGCTAAATTTTTAGCTATACATATACGAGTATATGTCAGCAAAACTGTGCTTTCCGTGTATACAGCATGCATACATACAGAGTATATATACAGTGCAAAATGGTGAAAATCTTTCGGAACACCTGGAGCACAGTTTAATCACGCGGCAGAGGTACGTATAAGTTTCATAGCAAACGCATATACACGATAGCGACCAACGCAACGCGCGTCTGTGCTGTTTATTTCTTACATAATTTAAGACGGTCTAGGAAATAGGGAAGTTACACAGAAGGAGGATGGTGTTCTAGGCAAAATTCTACGAAGTAGAGCAAGGAATTGAATTTGTTTCAAGTACTTAGTTGTATAATATATAATTGTTTACATTATTGTAGGAAAGAATAGAAAATTTCGCATGTATACGAGGTAACCTGAATCTTACGTACTTACTTCCGTCGTCAATTGATTTATAATAAATTTAGTCTTGAAATTTTCATGCAAATATGGTGATAATCGCTAATCATAAAGTACAGAAGCAACTGTACCAAAGAAAAAAGAGAGAAAGGGAGAGAAGAAAAAAGCAGCAGTATCTGCAACGAAAGCAGTTTAGTAAATTTTCTACACTTTGTGTCTCACAAATGTGTTGCATGTATGATGTTATGTCATTTACGGGAAGTCAGTTACATTTGTTTTCAATGTTGTTACCGTCTTTTAGACTTTGTAAGAAAATCGCAAACAGCATGTAACAATATTTGTAACATTTTCAAGAAGCGTATATAACATAAAAGATTAGCAGAATACGTTAATGGTATATTTGTGAAATGTAAAAAGCTTCTACAAACTGCACGCTGTGATATAAATACAACCTATATGACTAAAAAGAAAGTCTATCAAGATATTTTAATCATTCAATACACGTACTATATGGTAGATTTAAAAATTCATGGTATTTATTACTATATCTTAAATAATGTAATCTTTATCTTATTAATTTAATATACTTAAATCAATTAATTGTTTATTACCCACACGCAGTAATAATATAAAAAATGCAGAACAAAAACAAAAATTAATTATTTAAATAATAAATGTTTTTCATGAACATCTCATGTTTTTATTTAAAAACATAAACAACATATATTAAACCTTTCTTCTTTTATATATAATACATATAATACACATATAATTGCAAAAAGTGAATTAGTATTCATAGTTCGCATAATGAATTTCGTGAATTCATTTCGTGAGCAATTCCTCCCGAGGCTACTTTGATTATGTTCTATTGGAATTCTTATCACGGTCGCATGCAAGAAACGTGTTTTTTTTTTTTGGCACTATACAGATTCCTTTCATGCATACAATGTGCTCTAATTTTCTATTTTCCAATTATGCATCAACCGAAAAAGTACTATCGATTATTAAATTTGCAATATTTGACGATAAATATTAAATAGTTTGCAGAGCAAGCAAAATGTAATGGATCAATTAATTTTTATTTTTACTTTAAATTATTCCGTAAAGATAAACTCCGCGCGAGATAATCAGTTAACAAGATTACATGCGCCTCGTTGATAAGCCTCGTATCTGGTTAGCTGTCACTACTCTGAAGAAAGCACCGGCTAAATTCTCGATTAAGAGCCTCTTATTGTAACGATAACAACGGCAAGTTAACAGCCTTCGTGAGCGTGAGCGCGTCCATCACCGGATTCTTTTCAGTCGAGCATTCCCACGAGCAAGGAGCCTTAATTGTAATTAATGATACTGGGAATTAGATTCGACAGTAGTTCAATCTCTCTCTGAAGAGGAAGCCGAGGAGCGCAACACACTTGTCTCGCGTTTAATCAGATTCGAGCTGTGCATAGCAACACGACGTCCGCCAAGTTACACTCGACGAATCGAAGAACAATCCTTTCCTCTTCCTCGGTTTCCGAGGAACTTAGTTCACTATATAATCAGAGAGGTTCACTAATATCGAATTTGTTGAACGATGCACCGTATATAATGCGAGAATATTATATGCTAGATTGGCAAAGAAAATGAAATTTAAGCTTTCTTTACGACGACAGGATTTGTGTTAAGACCGCATTAACGTTATGTCCGCTTCGCAATTGTAAGCCGAGGCCGTTTCTGCCAGCCAAGTCCGGCAAGTAACAGGATCATTTCCTTGCTAATGGTATCACGCTTCGAAGCTAACGTTTTTGCGAGGGGTAGAGCTGTGTCACGCACGAATCCCCGGTGTTACGCTTTGAATACCCGCGGTCTTATCTAGGCGTCACACGTAGACGAAGTTTGTAATCGGTAAGTGGATTAGCCCGTTCGGTAATTTAAGTTCATACGTGTTTCAGAAATCTGTGAGAAATTTCGCGCCTTCGTCTGCCTAACAAGAGGATTGTTAGATAGTTTCATAGAGTTGATAAATTTAAATTCGCCTAAAATTCGAAAAATTTCACAAATGAAGAAAAAGGGCATAAAAGAAAAAAATTAGAAAAATATGTATATATAAAAAAATATATAAATTGTGTATTTCTTAAATATTTTTTTTTTTTTACAGCTTAATTAAAGATTTTAGTTAAGATTTTAAAATTGACAGCTTAATTAAAATCTTAACTAAAATCTTTAATTAAGATAAAATCTGACGAAATTACACATTTCTGTCAAATACAAATCTATAATTTACAAGAGCCAACTAATATTTTTTCAAGATTAAAAAAATAATAATAAAATAGGAAATACATTGACTTAGTTCATAAGTCAAAATCAAATTGATATCGATTGATTTTTCGGATCGTTTGATTTGATATCGACTATATTGTTTATTGATCTTCGAAGAAGATTGACATTTTATCAACGCTGCATCGATAAAATATCGAGCGTCTTTCAAAGAAAATCTATTAGGTATCAAAAGAAATAGTCCTAAAAATCAATCGACTTCAAATCGACTTGTGAACCCGGGCGTACTATTGAATCATTCTTAACTGTCTTGAAAACTGAGGGAAAAATGTTATATGTTTTCTAATTCATATGCATGATTAGGAAATTGTTTTATCAATTCAATTTGCATTTTCAAAAAGTACGTGGTATTGATGGTAAGCTTAAAAAAATGTGCGATTTTATTTTATTCTTAGTTATGTTATTATATCGTAAAACTGGATATAAAGGCAAAGGTTCTATAAGCTTCCTTCGTGAGGTTCTATGAGCTTCCATCGTAAGAATTTCAAGACCTCGAGAGGACATTAATGCGATGTCGTCATTCGTCCCCGTGCGCTGAAAACTTAAAGGTTTTTCAAGATCGTGAATAAACCAACTGTACTAAAGACGCATTATTGATCCATTGCGACTTTTTTCAATAGAAATAGTTTACAGAAATTTAATGATAATTAAATTTGATAATTAATATTGGAAAGTTGTTTCCATTAAATTGTCGCATCTTTAGATATTTTACATTGCTAAGGTTCCAAATGCTCATTAATATTTGACGATGTTATTTTAACTTTGGGTTTTTGAGAGGAAGCTCGATTGACGCTTGTGTCGCAAAAATTGCTCGCTGTTTCATACCACGTCATGACAAAGGATAACGGATAACTGACGAAAACAAGGAGATAAAGTTTGGTTTTGTCATTGTTCGCGAAAGTTAGTGTTCTTTAATAAGCTACAGCGGGGAAACTATGCGGCGCGCGGCGACACGATGATAAATTACCATGTTTGCAGCTACGTTCGCTCATTATCGAAATTTTGCACGCATGCTTGCTTACCAGATTCTAGTGATTCACGAATACGCATATTAATTGTATGAACACGTTTTGACAAGGTGAAATGACAAGGTGCGCGGAAATCGACGGGGCGCACAAATATATCATATACGACATTGTAAACTCCACAACATGGAGTGCTATATTAGCTATTCTTAACCTTTCAGAGTGAGTTTATAGAGTAGGTCCAATATATATTGGACCCACTTAATTGTCTCAATTATAAATTTTCTTATCAAAAATGTCAAACAATTCAACGTCTTTTATATTACATCTGCAAATTTAAATTATCCTTATTAGAACATATTTCGTATTCATTTTTTCCCTTAAAATTAATTAATGTTTTTTAATAAACATAAATTAAATGGGTCTAGAGTACACGAAAAAAAAATGTCCAAGAGCGTATCGTGTTTTATTACATTACGAGCTAACCACATATATTTTAGCTAATTTCAATTGAATCACCTTCGTATTTGTATTAGTGACACATATATTCAGTTAAAGTTAGCTTAAACTAATTTAAATGCTATCTGATAAAAAGATTATCTACCTGTATTTAAACCTCGCAAATATTATGTTAAATGTTATTTATAATATACTGTTGTTTCTTGTTTTAAACTTTAACATTTAAGTAAAAATCATATCAAAACAGCATTTTTTTAGAACTCATTTTATTCTATATTTTAAATATTGAGTAGAGATTCGCAGCATTGAATCATCCAAAACTCCCCTCCCCAAAAAAAGCAATTAGTTGTTGTGTTGTTAAAATGCAAAAAAAAACATTTATATCAAATGTTTTATAATTTTAAATTTATCAGTGATCATGTAGAAAATATTATAAAATATATAGAATTAAAATCAAATAGACTATGAAAATAGGCGAGACTATATCGAGCTAGATTAACATAGTAAGAGAATACATGTTAAATTCAGGACACAAGGGTTAAACCGATAGTCATACCAATTTAAAACCGACTTAATAAGAAGGCACATTGATATGATGATGATTGTTGATCAACTGGCTCATCGCTAAATTAGCGTCGTGATTATCCGCAATGAGCGCCGCTCGACCGAGCGTCAAAGGATCGTAAACGTATTCAATCTCGAACTAATCGAGCGTTATAGGGTCAACCAGAATTCTGTTGCTTAATTGCCGATATTCTAGATTCCGTTCAATAAAGTCCGTCGAGAATCTGCATCTCCCTTAATCAGAGAGAATAATCGATAGAAAACAGCACGAGGATTATTAAAAAGTAAAATTGCTAAATTGCGTAATCATAATTCGCAACACGTTACATGCCTCTTCGTTATATGTTGAGTTTACAATAGACTTAAAATGACGATATATCTTTTTATTTTTAATAGAGAAATGATTTTTTAAATAAAGTAACAGGTTTTAATAAAGTAATATAGTAATTTGAATGCTTAAATTTGTAGCTTACTACTATTAATACAAAAGTCAATTTAATCTATTAATAGTATACGCTCATTAGCAAAAGAGAGAGCGTAATGCTATATAAATCTCACAATTTTTCCCATTTCTTACGTTTCCATTTAAACATATTAATTGATCCACTTCCAACTTAAACATATTAATTAATAGATCTTGTTAAGGATCGATTTTCTATTTCTTCACGTATTTTAGTATTCATTGCTACTACGCTGATGAATAATCTTAAATGATTATTAGCACAATTGAATCAATCTAAAAACGGTATATTCTTGTATTCGATTTCGTATTGATCCCATATTGTCGAGAAGCATTGTGCAAATTCGCATTCACGAGATACTCGAGTTCAGAGTACCATGCAATCATGCGAAACCAGATACTTGAAGAAGAATTCGCGTATCACGTTGACAGACTGCGAAAATGATATTAATATGCGGTCAATGATATTTGACCATGTATTTCGCTGTAGAATCGAAATTACATTGCGTAACGGAATGTGCGCATTCAAGTATCACGTACATTAATACTTCGCCATGGATGATTAGAGTTTACGAGCTCGTACGAATGATCCTTTTTGTGGATCATTTAGAATTTAATGACAAAATTTTTAAAGCAACGTATACGATTGCAGCGTACATCGAAAGCATTTAGCTTTTGTTCGTCTTGCGAAATTAGATCACGATCAAGAATATGTACACTCACCGACTAAAAAGTTGCAACACTTTTTTTAATGGGTTTCGAATGCAATCTGTTCACCGAGCGATTAGTTCTTATTTATGGATCCGTAAGTAAAAATCAATCGCTCGGTGAGTAGTCTGCATTCCGAAAACTACAGAAAAAAATCTGATGCAACTTTTTAATCGGTGAGTGTACAGTTTAAATGACTGTCATTCCTTATTTAAATAGATTCTTCATTCAATTAGACTTCTATCAAATGTTTATTAATAATGTATTAAATAAATAAATATAAATATTGTTAAAGAATCTCAAAACTGAGAGAGAGAGAGAGAGAGAACAAGTTTATAAAGTTGGACAAATAAAGAGACCGATGCTTAGTACCCAAAAAGTTAAAAAATGAATATGTTTTCCAGTGATTCAATTTAATCGTTGTTATCAAAAATATAAATCATACTTAACTTACTGTTACAACCTTAAACATTTCAGTTGTATTTAAGGTCTATATTTTTTTAAAACGCAACATTAGTAATCTTTACACAGAAAACTATTAACAAACTAGATAGTATTATTAGTCATATATTCTGTTTTGTTATACAATATATGTACTTATAATAAATGTATATATAGGATGTTTAGCGGATAAATTGTAGGAGCACATTCTACAAGTATAGAAAATAAATAAAAATATTATATAAAGTTTGGCTAGAAATGCTTTATTGCAAAGTTATAAACAAATATTGAAACGAAACATTTCAATATTTGTTTACAAATGGTAGCATTTTAGTGAAACATTGACATTTTGATGACAGTTATTATTTCACGACGATGAAAATCTAATAGCTATTCTTTTCAAGCGTAGCTGTTGACCCAGAGCTCAGGGTTTATTAACAAATATCATATTTACGAACACGTCTAAATGATACTGAATTGTTTAAATATAATAAATATGACGTGAATATATATACGAGATAAACATGTTCGACCTTTGTGTACACAAAATGTACGCTTTCATATTTTGCAATGGAAAATCCATTGTTTCCTATGTCATATCCGTTTCAATATTTATTTATAACTTTATAATAAAGTTTTTCTAGCCAAACTTTACATAACATTTTTTTGTTACTTTCACTTATAAAATATATTCCCGCAGTTTACTCCTTGTTAAACCCTGAGATAGACGAGTGTAGAACACTCATAATATGTAGATATATGTCACAGTCAAAGTGTAAAATTTAGTAAATTTGTTAGTATACACTTATTAGTCCGTATCATTTATAATTTATATAATGATTTTAGTAAAAATATCAATTAAATATACTCTCTAAATTTAAATCAATGAATGGTCACTAATTACTCAGTGGCACTGATAATCAGTGAAGTTTAAGTAAAAAAAGAAAAATATTTGAGCATTATATAACTAATACTGATATTTGCATATTAATTACAATTTTCCAATATTATATTCATTGAATTTATCCACTAAAACAGATTAATTAGATCACATAATAAAGATCAGCTAGATTAGGGATTTCACATTTCATTGACTGATTACCAGTGGTATATTTAGCACTGATATCAGTGGTTATCCACTGATTCAGATTTAGAGAATAAAAATGTCTGCTATCTCTAGTGAATGTCTTCGTTTGCTAGACATTTACTATATACATTACTAAAAGCATTGTAAGTTAGTCGTCACAGTAAAAGTACATACATTTTAGTAAATGTACACAGTAATTATTCAGTTTAGCCATGTCAGCTCAAAAATTAAAGAAATTATTCTTCATCCAAGACAAACAAATCCAACAGAAAGAGCATCGCTTTGATTCGCGAACCGAGATATTAATCATAGAAGTTTGCTACTATTAAAGTTATGAAACTATTATATCGACAAATAATGGAGCTCCCCCCTCCTTCTCCCATCCTCTACCTATCATAATAATAATAACTTCTAACTGAGAAAAAATTGAGGAATTAGATATTAAAGTGCATTGTGATTAAAAAAAAGAACATGAATAAATGCTTATTACCGGCAACAATATACATATATACCTCGATATATACTAACTTTGCTTGTAATACATAATACGCTCTATCTTTCGCAAGGGTCTGTCTAATCTATTCGGTATCTATTATTTTGAGAATATTGTAGACTCATTCATTTAGTAAAGCGAAGATTTAATACATAAAATGCACGTGAATGTGATCACAGAGCATACACGTAATTCCAAGGTGTGGTGTGCATATTTGCTAGCATAAGTGAATTTAAATTGATGTATTTTGCTTGTGCATATTTTTACTAAACTAAGGAAGTATGAAAATGTATGCATTTACTAAAAAAAGCTTAAATTTCATTGCTTGTGAATACATTTACTTATAAAATTAGTAGGATATGTTTACATTTTTTGACTAGTAACTGTGAATACATTTACTAAATTAACATTTTGTGATATATATATATATACACGTATAAAATTATACTTTTAAACATATCATTACATATATATTCTATTTTTTATGAATGATTATTAGATCTCTTATAATATCAGACAGTAGTAATAAATATATTCTTAGAAACTTTACTCGCTCAAACGTCGAACTAGCGTTCTAAAATTGAACATCGCACGCTATAAGAAAGCAGCTATAAAGTGAGAAGTATAAATTGCAAGACATGAAAACGACACATTTCAATTTCAAGTCCAAAAGTCCACAAATCGTGGACAGCGTTAGGTGTTCGTCTTGCTCGAAATTTTCAAAAATGTTTGCACTTAAAAAGAAATAAATATATTTTCAAACATTAAAGAGAGAGAAAGCGAAGATATTGATTAGATACAAAAAGTAACGCAAACAAATTTACTGTTATACATCATCATTGTTCAATTAGTTGTAAATATTTATTTTAACATCTCAATAAAAAGAAAAATCTTAAATTAAGAGCAATGTTCAAGTTTAAACAGCGCAATATCTACGTATACATCTTTTCAAGTTTAATTTGGCACTGTTAACGCTTCGATATTGTAGTTAAGAAAATATCATCTTCAGAATAATGCTTATAGATGAAAGGGATGACGATAGTATCCTGAGGCAGTCTATGTTCTATATTGGATACTATTTCGTAATTCACGAAAGTTCGTAGAGTGACTTGCAAGTGAATCCGGCTTCTAAAGTACGCATCAGTGAAGTAGTGTTAGGGGCGCGTTATTGAGAATAGATAGTCTCTTAACTGTTATCATATCGTTACATCCACTGTCAACTCGAATCACACGAATAAGAATGGGAAGTGTTTTGTAGTATTAAGAAAATTCCAAAAAATCAAATTTATTCGGAAATAAAATATAAACTTTATGTGAAAATCCAACGCAACCAAATTCAATATGCGAGTACCATCATTGACGTGATACAGCAACTTATGATCTCAAGAGAAATGCATCTATGAAGTTAGCATCCCAACATTAAAATTTCATAGTTCAAGAGGAATATGTATAATAATATTCAAAGACTGATAACTTCTATTTAAGCATTCTATTTAAAGCATTCTCTAAGATTTGATTTAGAACACTCGATGGACTGTTTAATTTTTTAAAAACTTCAAAATTAGTTTTAAAATAATTATAAATTAACTATGAGTTTTTAACTTGGATAACAGACATGAAAACGGCGGATTTACACTGAAATATTCAAAAATATAACTAAATATATACACATCTAAACATAATTTTGTCGAACCATCAAAATAATTATGTAGGACGCTCAAACTGGTTGATAATGTCAACATTTTTTTGCAGTATTGCTCATCATGAAATTTCTACGTAATTATTTTAATAATTCAATAAAATTATTTTTAGATCTGTATTTAGATACTTCAACGAAATCATTCTTTCTATGTAACAACTATGAAAGATTGTTTTTTTCTTATTGCCTCTTATCTTGCATCACAAGATGTTGATCCTAATTATCTTCTAAATTTGTAAATATTTAATCATGATAGAAAGTATTATCCTTTACTAAATATCTTTCGCTCGGAATCTTACTATTCTTGTCATTTGATTGAATCAAATAATTCGATGTCCTCTGTTTCCGAATATGAAATCATTTTCAAGTTGTCTCCATAGCACATAAATCCTGATTGGATTTAATCTACATGCAAACTAATCGACAATCTAATCCGAGAGCACCACGTATAGATCTTCGAGTTTCGTAAAGACAGTCAACCATGAAGGATCATCGTTAGAACTACAAACAGCGGTACGCAATTATAGGGAATACAAGACATGCACCTCATTAGCGAACAAATCCGCAAAGCCAAACTGCGAAGCTATTTAATCCTATAGTAATATCAAACGGGTAAAGCCTTGTAGAAGCTCATACTTTAGATAGGCTGGAGTCGCAGCGTGACTCTCCTATTTCAAAACTTGAAATTTCGCATCAACTGTATTTAAATTCTGATTGAAGGTTTGGCCGATATTTTTGTACCAAAAAATTCTCGTTAACCAAATATGAGATTTTTGATGAAACAGGAGTAAGATAAAATATTTCAATACGGCACGTCATATCTTCCCATTTTTAGAGCCAATTCTCGATTTCCAGTGGGTAAAAGCGCAATGGGATATCCATTTCGGTTCGACAACTTCGTTCTTTCGTAATAATCGGATCAGCGATAACGCCGTGACGGAAAGACAGCCGTGGTTGCAATAGCGAAAGCAGTTTGGAAAGCCAAGTGTCAAACGGATTGATCCGCAGGCGTTTCTGTTGGGAATATTATATTCGCGCGATTCTGTGAGATAACGTCGCGATGCTGATGGATACAAAAACAGAAATAAAGGAAAGCTGACTCACAGCGTCGAAGAAATATCGACCAAAAATCAGAGAAACTTTCGGCGATAAAACAGCGCCGTTCGAGCGGAATCGAGATCCGCCCAGTTACCGTATTATTCCGTGGCCCACTCGTCTCTTTCTCTTCCGTCGCTCCCGCGTTATCCCCTCGTCCCTCCTCGTGCGATATCTATTCGCGAAACTGAGAAAGCGTAGAGTTGGTAAACCGCCCTGGACTGTAGAACTATCAGGCGCGATCCCATCTTCACGAGTCACTGGGAATAACGTCACGTGATTGCGCGGGGACGAACACACCGCTCGTGAATAACGAAGGGCATCGTCAATCTTTAACGAGGAACTCGGACAGGGAGAGAGAAGGTCTTCACCGACGAAATGAACATCGCACGCAATAATGCAGCTCCATTGTTGCGCCTGGATTAGACGGTCGTCGCGCCGGCAGACCGCCCAAGAGCAGATTCGCCAAAATGGCTTTGCACGGATCGAAGCCGGTCCACACTCATCCCTTAGTCCCCTAATCGGTAAACGGACAGGGCCCTGCGCAAATTCAGTTGGACAAGCAAGTGTCCGGATAGTTGCTTGCAGAGCGATCCTCGACCCGGTCGGATTCTTGAATAATTTCGTATCGACCACTAGATATTCGAGCATTGTGCCGAATTAATAAAATACTTGCTGTAATAAGCATATGTACTTATATACACAATCTTCGCGGGCATTAAACGTTGCGCGAACTTCGATCATTCCATTTCCGACTGTGCAATGGTGTCGTGAAATAATCGCGTGAAGCCTCGTGTGTTCATCTTTGCCGGAAATTAGAGAAGGAAATTCGCATTTATCTCGTGAATATCTCAGCTAGTTTAATACGTGACTTTGTAAGATCAATACTGACTTCAGTCAGACGAAATCTCGCGCGAGAATAACCGAGCGTCTGCTTTAATCATTTTAATATCATACATCTCGATTAGCAGGGAATTTTACTGTATGTCGATTTAAGTACGTAAGTAGGTATATAGCTAATTTCATGTGGAGATTTCGCTAATTACACAGCTCTACACACACACACACACACACACACACACAC
>NW_017304811.1:182424-190495 GCF_001594115.1 Trachymyrmex septentrionalis
GAAAACTTTTACTTCCATATAGCAATTGCTCATTATGAAAAAAAGGCAGATTATATCTGTTCACGTGGCTATCCGAATAACGGTTTGGCATCACGACGAAAGTAAAAGGCACAATTACACTTGATCCAAGTTATCAGCACGAAACATCACCCACATAGTGCTATTACATTCCGTACTTGCTCCGATTTGCCTAAGATAGAACGCTTAATTGCGCGGCATATACAACACACGATTTCTTAAGAACTACAATGAATAGCACAGTGCGTGCCAAACCTCTTAGCTTTATAAAAATGACTAAATAATAAATCGATAACGCGGTTAAAGCACAACAAACGCAGCGCAATATTTCCAGCGTAATCCGACACTCTAGCAACAGTGCGTGCTTTGTACCGTTTGTTCTCCACTGAAAACCTTTCGCCTTTCCGCGTGGACGCGGATACTCGTCTTATTTGTCACGTGATATTCGACGCGTCCGGAAAATGCCACCGTAAAAGACTGAAATTCGAATCGGTATGCTACGCAAATATTTTTGTGTCGATACGGGTCACAAGCGAGAGAAAATCAATCGCAGAAAGAAAGTAGTAAAAAGAAGAATAAAATGGAAATACCAAAAAAAAAAGATTGCTTTTTCATATGGCAACACAAAAATGGTCAAATAAAATGTTCTCCCTTTTTAATTTATCCGTAAACACTAAGAAAGAAATCGTTGCATTAATCTTAATTTAACTAAAAGTTGTCATTTCTTTGTGTGTAGACACATTCTTTTGATAAAACTTTTTGATAAATATAATTATTATTACTGATAATATAGTACGTAGTAATAACTATAAAATTAAAATTTTTTAACAATTTATTTTGTTTTATCTTGCAATTATTGTCATAAATATCAAACATTTTTTTCTCATAGAACATAGGCATTAAAGACGACCGAAAACTTAGAAATTTACATGCATATCATTCTCTTACTTAAAAAATGACACACTTAAAAATATTAAGTTTTTCAGAAAATAGGCGAAACTATTTTTCAACTTAATACAAAATTATTGATAAAAATAATATCGACAGAAGAATGTAGTCTTAGAAACATAATCAAATATCATTTTTATCATTTTCATTTCCCTAAAAAAAAACTCTTTTTTTAAGTTGTGATGCTTTTGATATTCTGCATACTGAAAACATATACTAAATTTTAATAAATTATTTATTTGAATAGTACTAACTAAATATTGTTACTATTTACTAAGTAAGACATATTTATTTGATACAGAATCCATTAATTTGATTTAACTACTTTTTTTTTGCGAGTAAACATTTATTTATTGTAAATAAATTTTCAGTTAGTACTGTTCAAATATTTATTAAAATTTAATACATTTTTTTTCAATGTAGAGTTATAAAAAATCCGGAATAATTCCACCATCAAAGGTGACATAACTCTAAATCAAATATTTTATCATACATATCTTATGTGATAAATTAAAAACTAAATTAAAAATAAACAATTTTTTCTTTAAATCACCACACAAAACTGTCTAAATGTTATCTGTAGAAAACTCTGTTTTATTCATAAAAACACAACTCAAAATGTGCCTCTTATAGAAAATATGATCTTTTAAAATCTTTAAAATCTAAGAACGACAAGTGCTATTTGGCGGAAGGACACTGTGAGAAGTTAAGTTTACTTTTGAGGATTGATAAAGTAATCTGTGCTAATCCTATAACTACTTAATTCGTTCACGGTAATAATGTAAAAAATATATTTTTTTAGTTATATCACTTTTGAAGTAAGGAAACGATACATACGAAATGTATTAGCAGAAATTAGCAGATATACGAACGCGAATACGCGAATACGCGAATTGCGGGTGTGAACACCGTTTTGCCGCTTGTCTCCGTGCAGTTTCATTTTTTAATTAGACATCGGAGTTAATTGCGGTTAACTGATTAGGCAACTCATGAACGCTCGCTGAGCCGTGGCTAATGATAATTGCGCTTTGCTCGTGCCGAGCGTGGCGGTTGGCGGCAAAGTGCTTCGTGCCGTTAGTGCAGAATGCGAGAGTTTGTCATGCGTGCCGCGAGCTCGCTTAACAGTTTCCACTGTTTGCAGCAGTCAATGGTGAGCGTCGCTTTAGCGCGCCAAGTTCGAGCCAAGAGAAACTCGCGATCTCTTTCTCACCTAATGCGATGTTCGTCTCGTAGTCGGAGAACGGTCCGGAAATCTACCGTGAAACGGTGAGTGGCCGCTCTTCCCGAGATAACGTCGTCTGTCCGCGGCAATCAGACGGCAAAAAACGGCCAAATGGTCACGGCATCGCCGGAAGTTCGTCAAGCTTGGATTTCACACATTCGAGAGACAACGTCGGCTTTACTAGTTGACAAACTCCGTTTTCTTCCGACGAGCGACCGTAGAAACGACACGCCATCCAATGAGGAACGATTCGTTCTCCGTGCGAGTCTGCGAGAATGCGAGCACAAACGGGAGTAAACTGCCACTGAATTAGGTTGACGAACTTCGAGAGCGCAGCGGCGACGTCGGCGTTCGAGCACCCAGCAGCGCGATGTATCTGCTAACGAGCTTAAATTATGTCGTTACAGCCTCAGAGAGCCGCACGATATCATGTTGAACATCGAATGACGGGTTGTATTGTCTCTTTGCGCGAATGACGTTTCCCGTTTTTTACGATACGTTTTGCGTTTCAGAACTGCACATAATATCGCGCAGCTTTACATTTATACATTTGAAAATAAAGCGAATACGATCCATATAACGCGGGGAAATTTTATCAATATTTGCAAAAAGGGAAATTTGTATTAGTTCCCTCTTTGCAGCGCGCTTTTGCGCATTGTACAAAAATCGCATGAAACAGTATAATTATAGAAATATACATATTTCTGTTATAAATCATGAAATTTTTGTATTTGGAGTTTTATTTTATTTTATTTTATTTTATTTTCATATTATGTAAAACAGGAAAAATACTTCATTTACAAATTTCTATCTAACGTAAATATATACATATAATACATTTTTCGCTGACATGTATATTTTTCCATCTAATTTTCTTGCAGAATGAAGATTATTAGCCTTTTTCATTAATGTCGCATTTAGAAAACTTATTTTTATATTTTACGTCACGTATATATCTGTCAGACTATATCAAACGTTTTTATCATCGAAGAAAAATAGATTCGCCGCTTTTAAATCTCCCTGTGATACTTATCTGTGATAGCTGACAAGAATAAATTGCACATTTCTAAGCATCGCCGCGAGATTTATCCCTTATCGTCGAAAAGAGAATAGGTTCGACGTTTCCCGCATGCTCGCTTACTCGCTCGTGTCTCGAATGCTATCGGCGATCTCACATATCATAAAAAATCGTACCTCAGTCGTTTATTTGTTCCGGTTTGACGTCTTTGCTGATGGCTCCGTTAGAAATTCCCATAGGATCTATCCTTCACGTGCAAGCGAAATCGTAACGTATCCGCAATGAGCAGCAACGAGAGCTACTCAAGGCACCCCGGAGGGTTAGTTCGCGTATATAGGTCTGGAGATTGCGATGCACCCGCGTGCACGCGAGAATGAAGAAGCCTTGCTGGGTATGGGAACTGAGCTTTGACGTTTGATCCTCGCAACCGGTCGGTATCTCGCGAATTTTCCTGAGTTCGCGTAGTGACACGATTACACGAAATATCACGCACGACCGACAGTGCCAGCAATATTCGAGATATTTTACGCTGGTACATAAACCGAGCAATCGTCAAGTTGTGATACATCAAAAATTAACTTTATGTCGCTGAAGCCCCAGTATCGATGATTAAGGGATCGTCACATACTATACATGAATGCTGCTGCTGAATATCGATATATAGAGAATATATATTTTTTCTATACCCTATACTATTGAAAGAAAAGCTTTTGATATTTGTGACTATAATTATATCGCGAAATAACTATGATTAAAACTCCATTTTTATAATTATTATTATTCTAATATTAGTAATAATTACATTTATAAACCTATTAAAAAAATATATAATATTGACACCGAGAAATGATTATAAATTATTGTTAAATTAGTGTAATCATTTTTTTCTCTTAGTTTACATATTTCATAATACCTATATTACGGTCGTTACTCTTTCGATTGTGCGTTATCTCAAAAGTGTAAAAATGAGAAATATTCAGAAATAAAATTTTATATCAACCAGTAATAGCGACATTTTGGTAAGAAATAGACCGAAACTGTGCCAAGCTAAAAAACGAAGCGATTATACATGAAATATGACACCATTAAAATACTATATGATTGTCACGAGAAATTCGCAACGTTAAAAACTTCAATTTTAAATATAAAAGTTTTACTGTATATGAGAAGTTAGAGGATCGATTAGTTCTGTCAGATCTGTTTTTTATTTATATCTTCTTTATATCAATGTTTCTATCTTTCTTAATATACATTTGTATATCAAAAATATAGAATTAATAAGTTGCTATTGAATATTGAATATTTGTTTTTAATATTTAACATTTTTACAAACTTAGAAAATAAATATTGAATTCTCGAAATATATACTCTGTTAAATATTACAATAAATGCAAATAAATATGTTCTATAGAATAAGAAATATTATAATAATATTACATTATACGTGATGTATTAGGAAAAGTGCGCTCAGAGTACCGAACATTATCCTATACCGGATGATGTTAGTATCCCTTTACTGCCGACTGATAGTAGTTATTGACGGTACCCATTTAATCAAACCTCTTTGTGAAATGTAATAAGTTTTCCCGCTTCTTTGTCCAGCCAATTAAAAGTTATTAATGAGTGAGGGTGTATTGAGCGTTCAATTTGTGCTCTTAATAACTTTCCACCCTATCTGCTACATTGCCTGATAAATTATTCTGTATTTACTTATTACTCATTTTATTTGCAATTAAATAGACTATAGGTCTGTTCGCGTTGCTTGAAATTCCCAAAAACTTTGCACTTAGGATAAGATAAATAATTATATATTTATCATTATTCAGGCATCAAAGAGAAAGTAAAACTGTTGAGTGTAAAAAGCAATAAGAACAGATTTTATGTATAACATATGTATAATAATAAGATATTAAAAAGTATAAGATTATAGAGTAATTTTACATATCGTGAAGTGCAATTTGTTCAATACTGAATAATAGCAGTTTTTCAAGTACAATATTAGACACAAAGAAATCTTAATCAGAGTTTGCATTAGTATTTATTTTTTATTTATAAGTTTAGAAGTCTATTCTGTAACCTTTAACGATTACAATAATATCGTTACATTGTTATTGCGCAGGTTTTGCATAGATACAGTAAAAAAATTGTGCAACGATAATGTAATAATATCGTTACAGTCATTAAGAATTACAGAATAGACCTCATAGTCAAGAAGACTAAAAATAAATCTAATGATGAAAATCTCACCGAGCGTATTATTAGCTCAAAAATCACAAACGAGACAAGACGTACACACTCAAAATCAATATTTTTGAGCCTCAAGTCAATTTCAAATATTTTATTCAATTTAAAAATAAAATAAAAAATTAAGTATTTATACGTATTATCTGAATCAATATTAAATCGTAACCAATTTGTTCGGGTCTAGGCAATCGTTATCACGTGCCTAAGGCATGATCGGCGATATTAGCGAAATATTTCTACTGGCGACGGAAACTATTTCCAATCAGTCGGCATCGAGCTTGCGAGGTGATAAATCAAAATAAATGACGCTGTAAGAGTACAGTTGCTCTGTGTGCTATTAATTTCAAACTCTAGTGGCAATTTCTTAAGAGAATGGCTACAATTCTATTCTTAAGAGAATGGCTAGAATTCCTATTTAAAGAGACGAAACGCAACCAAAGTAGAGGCAAATAGAAACATAATTTTTCTAACATAATTCAGTATGCCTAAAAAATAAATGAATACATTCGGACATTAACGTGTCCAATACAAAAATATTAAATTGTAAATCAATGAGTAGAGTTATAAGAGTTAAAAGAAACTTCGATCAGTTTACCCTTTGTAACGTTCAAAGTTCAATACGTCACGGTTGATGATATGTTCGACGAGAAATGACGTGAGATCCAAAAGAAATAAACTTTCATACAGTGCTGTCAATATGAATTTTTCATATTCTCGATATATACTTCTATGAATTTTCATGTCAATATAAATATCTCGTTATTATGATAATATTATTCAGAATTTTATTTTATAGCACAATACATTAAAAATAATTTTATAAATATTATAAATGTTTTAGTATAAATAATTAAAATACTTAAGATTTAAGAAATTTATTATCGATTAATGAAAATCAATTGTAAAAGAAATTCAATATATAAATAATTCATATACACACACACACACACACATACACCCACGCGCGCGCGCGTACACACAACATAATCTATTTCATAAATAACATGAAAGTAAAGGAAATAAAACTTATATGTAATAATTTTTAATAAAAAAAAATAAAATAAATTTATAGATATCAAAATCTTACACTTATTATAATTTTATATATTATCTTGCGGTTTCTCTTTATTTTTCACTGAAGAATAAAATCAGAAATTTAATTAATTATGATATGATATACTTGATATTAAAATATTATTCAAATAATATTATTACTATATTGGATCCTTATAATGCTTTCATCGCATTTCCAAACATCTTATGTCAAAAATAACTTTATTAAATTTGAAAATAACTTTTCTTTTGTCAAAATTGTCATAACTATGTAACATTTTGCTGCATTGATGGAAAAATGGTAAAAATTATTACTCTTCAAAAGAGGATTTTTTAATTTTGAAACGACTTGTTCCAAATAGAATGATGAAATGCAATTTTTATAACATCATTTTCTTTTCATATTCTACTGTCAATTACAATATATTTTTAAAACTATGTTAACAATATAAGTTAATAACATTCGAACATTTCGACTTTAATAATAAAGGATCCCGCACAAACCTTATGAAAATTGAATTTTGGCACTTTTGCGAAAATTGTGACACTTTTCTGTATAAGACTCGACTGCACTAAAGTCATTTTGACTTTAACTCGAAACTTAAACATATCTGTCAATATCCTTTTTTCTAAATAAATAAAGACAGACACATATTTAAGTTTCGTTTAAAGCGAAACGAAAATAATGTTGGTGCAATCAGGCCTAAATGAGGTACAAATGTATTATTTTGTTATTAATCTCGATTTTTTTTCATTATTTTAAAAGTGCAAATTTTTATAATTATCCGTCTTTTCTACGCGGAAAAAATTTGGAAATCTGACAGTATCAATGTTTGAACGAGTTCAGTTCGATGAGTGATCGAACCCGAAACAAATAAAGAGAAGAGAGAACTCTAAACTGGAATTGTCACAAATCGGTTGTATGGTGACTCCATAGCGCTCACGTTAGAGTTGTCCCGATTCCAGCGTATATAGAATAATGTGTTGCAATTTTCATTTGTATATAAATGAAATGCGATGCGATATATAATATGTGTATCGTCATCTGACGCGCCCATGGAGTATGCGCGCCTCATTAAATAATTAAAAGAACTCGCGAAAAGTCGAACTGTGTCACTGCCAAGTTGCAGCCGTGGTAGCTCCATATTGGATTCAATGCAACCACGGAGTTGATATAACTTCATCATTGAGAAGTCTTAGCTATTCCAAATTTTTTCCCATGTATCAACACAACGATTTTCACTTTTTTATTTATGCTTATGAATTTGTTCTACAAATTACAAACCTAATTAATATTCCATATAATAAAATAATAAAATGTGTTAAAATGAATAATCGATAAAACAAGTTTTCTATATAAATTGTTAAAAGAATAGACATAGTATGTGCATCTATTTGTGTCCATGTTGTATACAATAAATTGACGAACGGTCAAATATATCCCAGAATTAAACATTAAACATTAATCCATTTTAAATTTATTTATTTTAGGAAAATAAATTTGTGAAATATTATTTTATTTCTGACATATTTTCTTTTATATTATATTATATATATTTTATATACAA
>NW_017304811.1:190536-193904 GCF_001594115.1 Trachymyrmex septentrionalis
TATATATATACCTATATATGCGCGCGCGTGTGCGTGTACATGTGTTTGTTTATAACAAAATCTTTCAGAGATTTTTAACACAGAACCGAAACCTATTATCAAAAATTAAAATAATATAAAGTATTTCTCATAGATACAATATGCGAAAATAAAATACGCGCAGACTACGTCGAATTATCAATACAAGTACAAATACATTCAAATTAGAACAGCGTCCAAAGTAATTTATATCTCGAAAGAGATAGTTATGCATATTAAATCTTTTTTCAATTTTTCTCAACAAATGTGTTATTATGCATATTAAATATTTTTTCAATTTTTCTCAACAAAAATCATTAATGTACTGAAAGAAAAGGATATTTGCGATTATAATTGTATGGTAAAATAATTATTGGAAGCTCAATTTTTATATTACTATAAATGTATTATAATATTAATAATGGAAAGATCGGTTTTGATAAAATATCTAAAAATATACAGATCTGGAAATAATTTTGTTGGATTGTTAAAATAATTAAGCATATTATTTTCAGATGTTCAAATGCTAGAATGCAAAGATCAAAATTTTTTGTAGTATTGCTTGCGAGATTGCTTGTCATGCTTGAGTTTCCTACATAATTATTTTGATGATCCATCGAAATTATTTTCAAATTTCTTAAATGTTTAGATATCTTCACAGCAAAATCATGCTTTCTATAACAATCGTATATATAGTTCTATAAAATATATATTGTAGTTAGCATCAAAAATTACTATAAATTATGGTAATTGCAATAATTTCTTTCTCTCAGTGCAATTTTCCTTGATTGCTTCGCCATTACTTGACAGCTTACGAATTTTCTCCTCTTTCCATTATCTGTACACTCATTCGCGCAGTTAATTACAATCACACGTGCACTAATTGCTGGAATCCAATGCAATGATCGCGCGGCACTTGCACGACACACCCGACATGATTGTACACGACGTGCTCTTTGTCACACAACGAAAGAACGATTGCGTGACAAATTTACGATCGCACAAAGCTACAATCCGCTATATGTCTCGTAAATAAGTCAAATAGATGGATTTCAAACGGCTAAAGGTTTTAAAAAGATCACTGATATACAAATGCCGAGTATACGATTAAATAATAAAACACAAAGTTAATTATGATTGTACATATTGATTAGATGCGATGCTTCATCATTGACTGCTCGAATACGAAAGTAGCGTTGATAACTTTGGCAATATCGCGTATCATGACACGAGTCGAATTGACGGCTAATTAAAATATAACATATCATCCAGAGCTATACAATCGATATTCAATATTGCGATGTGCGCGATACTTCTTACAAATACGTAAATCGTGTGAAATACACGTATTATTGGTAAGCGATATATCACGGCTTTTCATTGCTTAAATTATTCGGCCCAACGATTCGCGTTCTCAATTTAGAAACGATCGGAAAAAAAGAGTTCAAAGCGCGGCGCGAGATACATTCAAATTCAAGCGTCAAGGAAATAACTCTATCGACCTAAATATGTAGTGAAACGATTTGCAATTCCCAGCTTCTATCGCGCTGATTTCCGTTTCGAACGAGTAAATTGCACGAAACGTCTACTCCGAATAGCCATCGTCTCGACATGCGTAGTTAATCGCGCGAACGATCGCCGATGATTGTTCATAAAGGAATAATCGCGTTTTCTCCTGGTACTTATCGCGACCGCGTTCCAAATGACAATAACATAAAGCAGCACTGCATTAGAATTCTAGATGTACCAGAGTAGCGCAAAGATCCGTCATGTTTGATCGACGAGTTATCACTTAATATAATCGTAGAATAAAGTACGTTCCTGAAATCATTATAAAATTTATATGAAATTCCTGTGTATAATCCGATAATTATATGTGCCACCACGAGAAATCATTGTGTAATATTAGATAAAATTGTTTATTTTGAACAAAATAAATTAAGTTAAATTTGAAAAATGTCAAATGACTTCATATTTAATGAAGAAAATTATTTGTAATGAGATAAAAATTGTATGAAATTACATAAATCATGTAATCTGTAAAACAATATATTTCAACTTATCTCTCGTTTTTGATCTTACAATCATAGTAAAAAACTATTGTGTGTGTGTGTGTATATTAAAAAATTATTAAGCTTACTTGTTAATTTATTAACTTATTTATTAAACTTACTTATCATTTATTACTTATTTATTACTATCATGTCAAAAACAGCAGTCGAAACAGTCAATAAAGTTTCGGCCGAATAAAAGAATTGCACTGCTCTGATACATCTCTTTATATTTCTTGAAAAGAAATCTCATTCCAAAAGAATTAAATAGTGCCATTATTAAAAAAAGAGTGAAAAATTTATTCTTGAATAAGTATGGTAGATTTTCACTTCTTTTTGGAATAAGATTCATTTCCAAAGAAAAGAAATCTCACTCCAAGTGTGAAATCTTACTTCCCCAAAAAGATTAAAAATCCGCTACTCTTATTTCAAAGTGCAAATGTTCATTCTATTTCAATAGTAGCAGTATTTTAACTCTTTTGGAGTGAGATTTTACTCCAAGAAATTTAGAGAGTAGAACTCTAGCTCACATCGCACGAATAACAGCTGCAACAACTTTGTGTACACACAATGTAACTGCATTCAGCAGAGAAAACAGCTTTACAACAGATGTAAAATTCCTGATACGATTAGTTTTGCCTCTAAAGCTCCACTGAATTTAAACGTACGAATCAATCATTAAAAAATCTTACAACATCGTTGCAAAGCTGCTTTCATTGCTGAACGCAGTCAATAGCATGATATATCTATTACTGTTACAAATATTTGACGTGTTACAGTGACAACATGACACCAAACATTCTGTTAATTACATTTCAAGTTTCAAATTTAATCTCGATACAAATAAGTTATCATATAACAGTTTGAGTTTCGTTAGTGTTATCTAAAACACAATAATTAATTCTGAGAATATTTTATAAACTTGATCAAGATGTTATTTTTTGATCTAAAATCAACATTACAATTGATATGCGTGTGTATTATGTAGAGCAGATTTTAAATTACTTATTTTAATAAATATATTTAAAAACAATTGAATGATAACATCATTTAAAATAACATTAATAATACAAGCCCGTTAATGGCTATAATGATGTAATAAACTAGAAATTTAAACAAAAAAATTGTGATATTAAATATATACAATTTATTAAATTATGTACAATTCTAACATCCGTTTGATTATTGATGTTAGAATTGTTTATCATTTAATAAACTGTATACATTTAACATTACAATTTGCTTTTTTAAAATTCTGACCTATTTATTATAAACAACATCAGCATTTAAAATGAAATG
>NW_017304811.1:194004-211912 GCF_001594115.1 Trachymyrmex septentrionalis
TGAGAAATCTCAGCTTTTTATTTATTAAACCTACTGAATTGTTACTCCTCCTGAGACGTCAAAAAGTGGAAAAATAATTAATTAAGATCCTAAATTCATCTCTTTTACGTCGATTAAATGTAGTAATTTTCATAAAGAAGTTTTGTGTATATTACTTTTTTCCAGATTTAAGAATTATTTTCCAGAATTAAAATATGTGCAAATACTTCACTAAAAAAAATTACTAAATCTTACATACATATTTTTTTAATAATACTAAGTTTGAATAATAATAAGTAAACATGTTCTTAGAATAAATAAATATTTACTCAATAACTCAATAACTCAAAAATAATAAGTTAAATCACAAATTAATAGTTCTTTGGACCAAGTACGTGTATATTACATTTAGTAAATATTTACTTAGAACTATTCAAACAAATTTACTAAAATTTAATATATTTTTTCAGTGTAGTCTGCAAAGTAAAATTTAAGCCAAGAAAAAACCTTTTAAATTGAAATCGGTACCATTTCTTAATTCAATATAACGTCTAAAGCTGTCAAGTCGTGGTAACATCTACTTGATATAAAAGCTCTACAATCTTTACTTACGAAATTGGAGACTTCAGACTAGTAGATTACATGAAGAAACAACGTTGAGTTCTTAGAATTTGACTTGGACATCTAATTCAATATGAAAATCCATTAGGAACATTTATGTGTATATATGCGTGCGATATTGATGTAACAATATGTATCGATGACGTAAATCGTATGTGTGTAAATCCTATTAAATCGATAAAGCAGCGACTTCTATATGATGAAACTATTTTTAAGATATAAAATAATAAGATTAGTAAATGTTTATATTACTGACGAAATCACACACCAATTTCAATGAAGTATATTAAAGGAAGAAGGATTCACACGAGTTTCCAAGTTTCTACGTGAAGCGAAGTCCACCTCACACCGCCCACTTGCTTACAATGCGAAATGAGAATAGTTATATAGTTTCACATCTCTTACATTCGGATTAAGAGAATTCTATAATCTGTTTCCCTTAATGTATACTTCAAAATCATTAAAATCGGAAATTGCCATTAATGTGAACATTAACCGTATTTTTAATACTATTTTTAAAATGGCTTTGTCATAGAAATCGCCAAAATCCTTTTAAAAACTTTTATTTTAATCCGAAATAAAGCTTTTGATGAACAAAGTTTCATTGAAATCAAAAGTTTTCGGAACTTTATCTCATTTAATTTTTACAATCAAAGCAAAAAATTTATTCATTAAATAGATTAAATTAAATAGATTAAAACGGTAGATTTAATACTGCCAATATGTCCATCTCGTTGGTATGTTCACAATAAAAAGTACGTATCGTGCTATTCCAATAAACAACATACACAATATAAAAAAATGATTGTCCAACGTCATCATTTAGAGTGCAAAAAATTATAAAAGAGAGTAATATTTTGTTAGTCTGTCTTAATTATAATACTTGAAAAATTTTACGTTTTTAAAGATTAAATTTCAAATCCGGTCTTTTTATTGATGAGAAATCGTTTTACTTCCGAGCTGAATATTTAAACTATTAAAATTGTTTAAGCACAATTTCTTTTCCAATTAGTTTTTACTTTACGCAATTTTTCCTACATTTAATTGAGATTACATGAGATTTATAAATTATTGATACAATGTATATATACGTAATCCTCTCTTAATTAATATTGAATCGCGAGAAGCAAAGCAGAGCTGTGTTTCAAAATAAAACTTGAAGTTTCTTAGTTAAATTGTGATTAAAAATATCACTTTGACTCTTGAGATCCATTTATCAAACTATAACTCGTACCCAGACAGGTTTTAGCCGAGTTCATCAGCAGAAACGTGACTATAAATACAGGTCATAAAGACGTCAGAAGTCTCGTCAATCTTTGAGAGTGGTGTTTATTATTATTTCGATTACTTTTTCACATGTGCATATGTTGAAGAGCTAAAGTGTTTCGGACTTTGATTTATCGCGGGAATTACTGATATAAATGCATGCAAGGGATGTATTATGGAATTTTTCGTCATGAAATTTTTCATCGGCGCTTTATACCTCGACTTACAACACATTTACGTTCGTGCACTTGCGCATGCTCACCAACGTGGAGGAGGGTAAGCGGAAAAATGCCGCAGCCAGGATCAAAGTCAATAAATTCGGGCAACAAACAGAATGCAATCTCCTAAAAGCTACGTTCACGTTCGTAACGAAATAAATATCTCGCGCGTCGGCCCGCTTCGAGATTCGACTGAGCCTCCGAGGTTCAAGCCGGCATTGCCTTTCGGGTTTTCGGTGGACCGTATCCTTTGCATCTTCCGACGTCCATTTAAACTTCCACTTTGCTTGTCGTTATCGCCCCGCTAAACCTCTTCACGCGGTTCGACGCCTTTGGCGCCCAACAAAGCGGGCGAAGAAAGAAGAAAAAGAAGACGCCTGAGAAAGAAAAGCCCGAGGAGAGGCAAAATACGAGAGAGGGAATAAGAACGTTCAAAATGCGCTATTTTATCGTAGCTTCACTGGCGGTTAAGCGTGCCCCGCGGGTTAAGGAGACTACCGTTAAGAAGACGAAAACGACAATGCTGGCGAGTGCAACGACGATGAAACGTGCCGTCGGCCCCTGGGTATCCCGCGTGCGCTCAAAGCTACATGAAAATCCCATAGTCGTATGCTCGCTGGAAATACTAGTGCAGGCACGACAAAGATGGATAAAGGCGGAGCCGGCGAAAGGGCTCGAGAATTATTACAATGGCAAACGGAGGATAGGTCGTGTTGTCGCCGCGGTAATACGTGGCGACGCAATTTGCACTTGTTGCTGTCAACACAGTCTGTGCATTAAGCTTTATTAAACCAAGTGCGACGAATGTTTAATTTAAAACTACTTCCGGAGTCGAGATGAAATCGAGGTGACGCCGCGGTCATCATTCGCCGAGAGATATTCATCAAAATTGGATCACGTGCAGTCGAGAAATAAAATCAATCTCACACGCGTCAAGCAGGGACGAAACACGAGAGGATATCGATCATGGTTAAGATCACCGCTCGTAGCTAGCGGCTTGATTAATTGACAGAATCGATCCTGCGGTCCAGTGAGTTTATGCGGTGAACGTAAGCTGATTTCGGCCACATTGTTGCAACCGTGACAGGTTGGGTAGAAAGCATTAAACTGCTTAAAGCAACCAATCAGGTTGCGTGAATCAGATTTCTGCAGTTACAAAGAGGATGTAAGATTTAGATGCATAGATCATGATATAGTGTGGTTTTGTGTGTGTGTGTGTGTGTGTGTGTGTGTGTGTGTGTGTGTGTGTGTGTGTGTGTGTGTATGTGTAGACGATGCAACGCGTTATAATCAAACTAAACTGCTTCCACTGTACGAATAAATATTGTTAATTGAAAGCATCGAGAGAGACAGTGAAATATAGCCTGTTCGATGCCTTCTATATCGCCGCCGGTGACGTTACGGAACAGTAGAAAACATAGTCGACTTGACTGTAAAGCGAGTGTGCTGCACGTACGGAGCATCAAGCCGGGAAAATGTTGCACTAGACACGTTCGAATGATACACGTGGTGTAGTATACAATAGGTGTAGTTGCGGTACGTGTTGAACTGTCAGTAACAAAGTAGACCGACTAAGAGTAAACAGGACTACAAAACTACGTACATCGTGAAATGTATTAGAAGAACGTTGATTTAAACACCGATTTCAGTGCTGCTTGAAATTTAGCTGCTATAATTTTACAAATCAATCGTTGCCCTACATGACAATATTCTTAATGTTATTGAATATTAAAAACGCGATAAATAATATATGCTGAGAAAAAATATACTAAAAATAAAGAAATAAGAAAATTTCTTTAATTTTAATAAATCATGTGTGTGTATACAACTGTGAACACATTTTTTTTTAATAAGTAATTATACAAATTTACCAGAAGAATATTATTCTCTTATAAAGAAAATAATTTATTAATTTTTATTCAATCAACGGAACTATCGAAATTTAATTATTTTTTAATAATTAATTTTCCAATTATATTTATTCATTTCAAGCAAACTCTATTGAAAGAAAATTATTCTTAACTTGTAAAACTTATAATATAACATAATTAATGATTATTAAATTACAACTTCCACTTTCTACCAAGTACTAATTTTCAACATAAAATGATAAGGTGTAAATTTTTGATTATTTTTACATTCTGTATTACAAGTTATACAGAATTAAACGAAATTGTATTGTCAAAAAATATACTTTACTTATTTTCATTTTGAAGTTTCGACTTTAAAATTTATCAACGAGTCATTTTCTAATCTTAATGCTTTCATTTACTATAATTGAGAAAAAGATGAAGTTTTATAGTTTGATTAATATTTATTCAAATTAAATAAATTTAATCTTATTTCTTTAATTTTAGTAAATATATTCACTAAAATAAAGAAAATTTTTTTCTTAATGTATAACATTCTAGAAATATTATGTGCTTAGAAATGATAAGACAAGATACAAGTGAATAATTGACAATCACTGAATAACTACCAAGAATAACAGTCTATTATTTCCATGTTCGATACGAATTGTGTCCACATTAATCACGTCGCGTCGCTAGGAACGCATTTGCATGAACATCGTATCAATACTGCTTGACATAACATGAACAATACGTATAACCGATTTTACGAACATCACTCGCTATCATTTCAGGAATTTTCCCGGTGTACTATGTAATATTAACTATTCATCGTATATACATAAGTTTTAGAGTAGCAAAGGAAGTTCATGATTTATGAACGACACTGATGTAGAGAAAAGAGAGAAGAGAAAGCGATAAAATCCGATCGCTACTGCCGAGGAAGCCAATATTCTACAACAAAATCGATACTCTAAATAAATATTGTTCGATAGATACTCGAATTGACGGCGTATCTCCCGTTTGTCGCCGAAAGCCAATATTTATTTACCGACCGGACCGAGAAACGAGAGAGCCCTGCGCTAGAGACGCGTATATTACATATCCTTGCAAAAAATTTGCTAAATAAATATGTAGCTATCGATATATCGACCCACGCAAGTATTGGATCGCACAAAGATATTTTCGACAAGAGTAACCTCTAGCGCACGCCAAATAGTTCAATGTGAAAGCTTGCAGCTTCCACAACATAAGTTCATCAAAGCTAGCCTCTCTGTTAATACCTACGTATACAGGATGTATGATATTCCGATAGAATAGATGGAAAGGATGTTGCGAATCAAAATGCTACAGCAAAGAAGTTTTTAATAAATTAAGTAAAAAAGTTATTTGTAAATTTTTATTTTATGCAATAATTTACGACAGTTTAAATATGATCAATTACGGATGACGATTAAATATGGACTACGTTTGAACGTTCAAGTGCGCGCTTAAATATAGTAGTTTGTTACCACACATGCGATTCATGAACAGATGGCTGTCTAAACGTAATCTATAATTAGCTATATTTAAACCCTTTTATCTCAATAACTATTGCTCGAAATAAAAAAATTTACACAAAACTTTTTTACTTATTTTTAAAAAATCTTTTTTTAATATTTTAAATGTCGAAGCACTCTGTAGATGCGATTTTTTAAACTCATACAAAACTGTAAAAAATGCAATTTTATATATAGTGTAATATATAATGCATGTCTTACTTTCTGTATCCGCCTGAATTGGACAGAAAACTGTCGGAAACTTCGCAGCTTGCAGCAATATCTGAAAAAAAAAAAGACTATTATGTAATTACAACATAAAAATATGCATGCTTAGTCATAAAGATAAACATACACACGCACGCACATACATTATATATGTCTGTATGTATACACTGTTAGAAATGCTTCCCTTTACATATAAATCAAGCTCGTGGTTGTGAACAAAATTAAAAGTAATGAATAATTTAACAGAAAACTAAGTTGTAGTAGTAGTTACTTAAATTGTAATGAACGTGTACATTAAATTTTATGAAATTTTATGAAAAGTACATTAAATTTTATCAAGTTTTATGAAAAATACATTAAATTTACATGTACATGTACGCAAATATATTTTTCAATTATAAATAAATTTAATGTAACGCCATAAAATTAAATTTAAATTGTGTAACTTAAAAGTACATTAAATTTCATAAAATTTTTAAGTGTATGTATGTATAAGTGGCTGCCAAAAGTTTTCGGTTAATAAGTAATTTTATTGCTCAGGTAAACAATCATATTATATCTTTACATACGTATGTATATAAATATATGTAAATATATCTAACAAAAATTTAAATTACCAATTTCAATTTTTTCTAAATTTATTTGTGTTACAGACCTTATTAGACCGCATTTTCTCTTTAGGACGTAATCCTCCTTGAGGTAATTTTGAGACGAAAATTCTAATACAAAAATGTCAAGGCTACAATAGTTTTTAAATTATAATTGGTTAAAAATAGTTTGTAATTCAAAAACTATTATAGATATTTTCGAGCCTTAGAATGTTCAAGAGAATCCAGAAATAATAATAAAGGTTATAAAAGTAAAATGGTTTTATTTATAAGCATTTAAAATTAGCTTATAATTGAAAAAATTATTGTAGTCTCGATATTTTCATATAAGATTTTCGTCTCAAAATTACCTCAGGAATACGTCCTTAAGAAGTGTGATAGTTATGAGATACTGTGTGTATAACATATATAATTTATATTTTATATATATATATATATGCATATTGATATATTGATTTGCGCAACTGTGATAACACAGATGAGATATTCTTTACGTGGATTAACGTACAGGATGCGTAGCGTGTTCATTACAAGCGTATCTATGAACATTACCACCGCACTAGTAGCGCATTAATGCGAGATAATACTGATTTATGTGAGGCCTTACGGTCGAGTTTAGGTCGAGTTTGTGTCACATGTACTTTCACACATGTGAATTTCACTATCGATCAATCGTCGGATAATTAATTTTATATCATTCAATTATAGTCAAGTACTTTATGTAAATAAAATTAATGACAACCATTCTGATGCTAGTATATTATATTACAAGTTTTTATAACTTTTTATCATAAGATGATTCTTTAAAATAAAATATTAAAAAGACATAACCTATTTATTTCTCATTTTATTTTTATTCTCTTTTTTAAATTCACATACAATGTGAAATTTAAAAAAGATAGAGATAAACCCTTTTGATATATCCCATATTAATGTTTAATCTTTTCGGAAACTTTATGAATATTAATAATATGATTTTTAAATCATTTACTGTACAAGAATCTCGAAACGCAAAGCAATAAAGTTTGCTGTGTCCGTGACATATATTGCGATCGCAAGAATGGAAAATTGCTACGAAGGTTCGCAAGAAAGGAACACCGTGGCAACGGAGATTGGCAGTACGCCAAAGCGCAGCGATGTCACGGGGGAAAAGAGCCGTGCATCATTGATGATTCCGTTTCTGATGCTCTCGTGCGGCTCTCATTCTTCACAATGCAAGCTTGCATCGTTGGCTGCAAGTCTCGCGAGTTAGCTTCGCGATGTATTGCAAGGCAAAAGGAAGGAGGAAATCAGAATCGGTAATTCGATTACCGCACAAAATATGCCGCTCGGATCATACTGTACCGAAATGAATCGCGCAACAAATTCATAACAGATATAAATTCAGCCATCCGACAGTCCGTATGTTATTGCCGTACTCGTGTCTGCACGAAATCGAGCGGACAGCGTTGCAATCCGTTGACAATATTCGAAAAGCGCTCTTCATCCGTGCCAATTTTCGTGTTCGTTAATCGCGAGTTACGTCCCTCATCCGATTATGATTCGATACCCGTTGCAATTCCAGCCACGCCGACTGTAACACCACGGACAGATACCAAAAATTCTCTGTTACTTCATATCGTATCGTGAGATAAAAACAGCATCTCTACTCCCATTTTATTATACTTCACGAGATATATACCGGTCTGCGCGTAGATTTTCTCAAAAGAGAAGAAAGAGAAAGGAAATAAAGAAGGAAAAAGAGACAAGAGTATTTAGAAATGATTGAAAACGTGAAAGCAATCGGCCGGATAAGCATGCCGGATAATATGCATTTCGTGGGGAAAAAGAGCGAGAAATAATGCAAAGTGTGCAACTGGCAAACGAGAGATACGGCAGCGAACTGTCGGCGCAGCTGTGACTGTTTCTGCCGTCGAGTGAATCAGTTCTCTCGACTACTACAATAACAGAAGATGAAGGAATAGTGGAACAGGGTCGTGATGCGACGCTCTCGGAAATTAAACGTAACGATTCATGCAGTAAAAGCGCGCAAAAGCAATGGACTATTACATTATATTAAAGCAGAATTAATTTGAAGGATCAGTGCCTAATAATTAAGGGAAAATCAGAAAAGGGATTGAAACTACAAATCACAGAGTGTAGCAGATTCTAATGATAGTTTATGTCGATATAATTAAACTAATTTCAATTACTTTAAAATAAAATCGGTTTAAGAAATACAATGTGCTTAATTAAATTCATCGCGTCGTTGGAAACAATGCCTTTTTGGAGTTCAAAATTAAATAAGTTGTTAATATTTAAAATTATTCATTTTCGTTTTCAATTATATGGAAGCAGTTTCCTTCGGTATATTTCTTTAAATTATAATGTAATATAACATGACATCTGATTTAAAATACAATTAAAAAATAACTATCAAAATTAATAAATATTAATAAAAAAAGATAAGTCACACTATTTTAATTTTATATCGCGGTTGAAAAATACGGAAAATCAATTCAATGGAGGTGCAGTGAATTAAATAGTGGTAGGAGACAGAGAGAGAGAGAGAGAGAGAGAGAGAGAGAGAGAGAGAGAGAAATAATTCATGATGTACTTTATGCGCTACGATATTGAAAGTATTCTTGCTGCGATCGTTGAGAAGATTTCGCCGGTCTGAGAATCGCGACGGAACGATTAAGAAAACTCGATATTCAAATCAATTGCTATCCCAATGCCCGTAAACCAGTCTCATAAATTTCGACAAAATGCAAACCACGTGGAAATCTTGGCGCATACTATTCATGTAACAAGTATTACGGCGGCGCGATATGCAAAATTTTCATCGCGAAGCATTCTTCTACGCGAACAAGTTTTCGCATTATCGTTAGAAAATGCGAGCGATCCACGGCGTCTGAAAAGTCACGTTTGCTCACATGCATTTATTCGAGAACTCATTGCCACGTGGTTATATAGTCGGAAGCTGCAAAAAAGCTGCAAAAAAGCACTTCGCTCTTCGTATATTCTTCGGTTAGAATTTAGTTTTCGGCTTTTAACATTTTTATTTTAATAAGAAAGATATAAATGACACCTAACGAAGTGCGAACAACGGGAGTGTTCTACTTACGCGAATGTAATCAAGAAACTCCCCGTCATTTCAAAGCGTTTTCAATTCCAGAGTGGAATCTTATTTTATCATAGCGTAGTAATTAGGACAGAGATTATTACAACTGCGGCGTACACAATAATGCGACGTCTCGACCCACCGACAGCAAATTACGAAACTCCGAACTCTGGAAGTAAACTCTGGTTGGTCCGATACGGGAAGATCCTGGCACCAGGACCGAGTTTACTTTGGCGCTCTAAAGTACCACAACTCTCGCAACCCGCCTACGAAATAGCATATTATAATAACTTATCGTTAATTTCGGCCTGCTTCACCGCGTAACTTTCGTAACGGAAAACCGTTCGTTGCGCCGAGGAAACATTAATTTAAGTAGGCAGATCGATATTCTATATCGATAAAAAACAGACGTGTATACCATATTAACTTGATACTAAGAAAATTAACACGTATATGTATAATATAATCTCTTGTGCCGTTTGCATTATATGAACGTAGCATATCGCATTAATGCACCGTCTCTCTTCTTAATTTGTCCTCTAATCAACCGATGTCTTCATTCACAAGATAATCACATGCATCCTAGATATTGTCTTCATCCTAATCCTGCCGATGTTGCTTATGAGGTTAATTAACAAAATTACCAGATACGCGCTCTAGGAGCAGAAATTTATCGTAACACACGTAGAGATGTAATCTCGGTGTAATATGATCAACGTGTGTCGCGGTAATGAGTAACGAAACACGCACTTGTACGCAAGTATTATTATTACGTATTATTTTAACGTTCCAAGGTGAAATATCATGGATGAAGAAATAATCCGCGAGCCCTCCTCTCCACAAATATGTACGTTCCATCGGAGACGCATTACTTACGCCACATTAATCCCGAGGAGAGAATCGCTTTTTGCGCGTCAGAATTTTATGACGAGTAAATCACGGTACACCAGAAATTGCACCCACTCTCATCGCGTCTAAATGCAAACCGCGCTGTCGCGTTTTAGCGGAACATATTGCTCGGTTCGATGGTCAATCGACAACTGTAACTTGCATGCAGCTGAATTACACGCGTCCCGCGTTACGCTGTCCGCAACACAGGTCATTGATGTTTACGATCCTGTAAACCAGCGTCACATACGTACACATACGTCTATGTACATGCGATGTACTAATTGTACTTCCAACACTTTTTAAAGTGATGACGCGTAAAATTTGATAAAAATCCTGATTTTTTTACAATTTACAATTATAGTTATTACTGCTAAATGGTGTAAAATGATCTAAAACCGAGTTGTCGAATTGTACACGGCGTTAAATAGATATGATAATGGATCGATACGAATTAAACAAGTTTTCACTGCAGTGAATGGCATTGAAATTCAATAACGTCGAATTTAGTAGTAATTGATAGTAATCGTATATTGGATTGCCGGTAAATTGGCAATCCTATACATGAATCTGGCGGCCAGATCTCGTGGAAATAAATGCTAAAATTAAAAAAAAACGAGAGAAAAAGCGCGATAAGCTATAAATTAAAGAATCGAAGTGCGCAATATTCTACAAAAAAAAAAAAAAAAAAGAGAGATCGTCATTGATTCAACGTTTTCAGGATTTTGGCTTAAGATTGAATTATTTTAGCTGAACAATTAAAAATTGACAAACAATATATTTTTCTATAATAGAATAAAGTATTTGAAAAATTTCAATACAACAAAAATAGTTCACATTCCAAGAACGTGTAAAATATGTGCATGGAGTGAGAAAATTCTCCAGATTATTGCAGGATTCAAAGGATTCTGCTTACAAAGGGATAGAATGCGAGAGAGAGCGCGTATGTAATACTATCTGCGATATCAGATGCAACAACATATTTATCATTCAATATACTTCATGCTGCTTTACATACTTGCTACGTTATGACATACAAACGCGTATCTATCACGAAGCATTGGCAAGGTAGGAATTTCAGATCTGTCCGTACGCAAATACCGAATTTCTGTCGCATGTAGTTCGGGAAGAGGATTGTGTCATCGAACAAATCGCGCCCTATTCCTGATTCGGAACCTCGCTTAATGATTCCATGCCATAGTCAGTTTCGTAACCGCACTGTCCAATCATCAAATAGCTTCGAATTTCATTGACCGATGCCAGGTAAGCAGAGATATGTAAATGTAGTACAAACCATTCGACGATTCGATATCTAAGTTTTAAAGCTACGTATTTAAAGCATACGTAATTACGTGTGAATGTAATTTCAGCAAGTTTTAAATCACGACTTTTAAATAATATGCGTTAAATCAACGAATACAAAGGTAAAATTCAAGAATGTACTTTTGATAATTAAAAGAACACTGTGTGTTTCAGTATAAAAACATTATTTTTAAATTTATTAAACTTTATTCTATTTCAAAAATTCTTTTTTAAATCTCCGATTTTTATTTTAGAGTTATTATCTTAGCAGTTGATACACCGAAAGGAAATCTTAAAAGAGACGTTTTAAAACGACATTATTCTTAGAAAAGTCACATAAAAAGAAGGTAGCTTTGATATAGCTACCTCTGTCTGTAGAGATCGAATATGATTTCTTAAGAGAATCGGTTCGATTAAGAATGAATCCTGACAGGGTGGTTCGCTCCCCTTCGTCGCTCTCCCCCTCTCGCTCCATAAACATAGGATCGCTCGATTTTAAATGAAGCACTCAGCCGAGATTTCCCCGATCACAGTAATGGTTCTCCCACTTTACTCTTCTTCCACCGAATTTAACGCAAACCCCATTGTCCTTTTGGCCGCATCGTAAAATGCTAATTTGTGGCGTTTGAATAGATGGGATAGGCGGAGGAGGGAACGAACAAGTGACAATCGTTAGATTCGCAATCGAGGAAATCCTCGAAAGGGCTATCGATTTTCATCCTCACGTCCATGTGTGTATGCGCGTGTGAACGTTAGTATATACGTGTAGAAATCACGTGTCTATGCGAGCAATCGCGAAAGGTGCTCTCGTGCGACCGCTACCATGGCGGACGGCGTTGGCTGGTCGGGACTGCACCATGTTCGAAACAACACTCAGGATTGACATTAGATATCAGTGAGGCCGGTCACGCACGGGCAACGTGCCTACTAACGGTGGTGCCGAGCCCGCGACAAGTAAATTTTAATTGAGGCACGAATCTCTCTCATTTTGTCTCGTACTTTGTTGCGTGCGCCCACGGGGGCCTTCGAAATACGCTTATATTCGAAGAAACGACCAACTCTATCGCCGTTATCGTAACCTGATATAAATTCAAACGGAAAAGAGAGTTTTGATGAAATATCTAAAAATCTACGTAGTATATATATATATAAAGTCACACAGAATTATACAAGCACTTAAGATCCGCTTAGACCGTTAAAGGCATTGATTATATTCTCACATGTACGATCGAATATTATTCGATATTCAGTATAGATATTGTCTAAGAATTTAACTATACGTAAACATAGATTTGAAAATAATTTTGTTCGAGCGTCAAAATTATATAATAAGACGCTTAAACTATAATAGTTGCTACAGAATGTCAAAACATTTTACAAAAATTGCTTCATCATGTTTGAGATTCTTATGTAACTATTTTGATGATTCTACAAATGAATTTTCAGATCTGTATCTAGATAAATTTTTATATACTTCAACAAAATTGTTCGATGTTCGTGTGCAAATATTCAAATAACTTGATAACTTGATATTCAAATAACTCGAATAAGCAAACTCGCAACACAGCTTAATATGACAAATGACAAAGTGATACGTCAATGTCTATTGAAGGGATCCTAAACTTATAGTTGAACTATCAAACATTCTAGTCGAGATAACCAGAAATTCAATCATGATAACCAGAATTCTGATTCATATGATCAGAATTCGTTTCGTTTACACACACACACACACACACACACACACACACACACACACACACACACACACACACACACACACACACACACACATCTTGTATATTGTTACATTAATACGCACACAAACGCACAGATTATCTCAACACATTTCCGTACCAAATTATACACTAAAAAAATATTTTGGTCACTTTTAGTGTGCAATGAATGATCGTTAAAAGTTCAAGTTCGTCTTAATGCCCAACTCAATGTTAATTAATGTTCATTGATACCATAAACGGATTCATTTATATAATTACATATTTATTCTTGCAATGAATTCTAGTAATAGTTTTATAACCTAAATCATTATGAGAATTCATTTGATCAATTTTCATTAATTCGATAAATATTTTATTGTATTTACGTACAGTTTTGGTTCAATGTGGATGCCTAATAGCGAATTCAGCACACTGACTCTGCTCTGGTGCGAGTGAAAAACCACTTTGGTGGTATATCAAACTGTCAGAAACGTCAGTGCATTTCTTGAACTCGTTCAATTTATTCGGTAGGTCCGAGTATAAATTCAGCACTACACTGAGTCAATTTTTATTTGTCGATTATAACAATCTGAACGCAGTGAACAATCTGATACAGTGCACACAAGCCGAATGTATAGCAGTGGAACAGTTCGCACTCAATGCACACTAGTGCCGAATTCGCTAATAACACTTTCCATTGGCAGAACTGATGCGCATTCAATGCACGTTAAAGCTGTTATATACTCGTATTAATCTGAATGTAAAAGTAGAATATTTCAACTGATAAAATGCCCAATATATGTTTTATTAAATAGCACGATAAAATGTGAGGATTTCGCAGTTTAACTCTTAAATTTTTATTAAACATACATCTTTATATCGATTTGTGTACAATGGCTTTAAAGTGCGCTGAATGTGCACTAGTTCTGCCAATAAAAAACGTTATAATACAATTTTAAGAACTCAACGTCGTTCTTATAAACTACTAATTGGTTCTTATAAATTACTAATCTGGAAATTACAATTTTATAAGTTCAGATTGCAAAGGTTTTATATCAAATGTCGTCACGACTTGACAGCTTTAGATGTTATATTAGATTAAAGCCAAAATTTATATTATTAAATTCTTTAAGACTGTCTTAAGTACAGTCTTAAAATATCATGAACCATCAGAGAGTCACACATCAGTATTTTAAGACATTATTTAAAATAATCTTAAATAAAGAAATGGTAAAAAATATTTTAATTTAAACGATTTTCATTTTCAATATAAACTCTACCCCACAAACATGTGTCATTAATACGTGTATTTTAAATTTGAAAAAGGATTTTCAAATCTACAAAAAAAAGTATAAGCAGAAATACGTTATAAAAATTATATTTAATCAGTAAAATAAAGGACTTTGAGATCCTCTTAATAACATTAAATTATTTGTCACGTTTAAAATTACTTTTTTATTGAAGTGAAATCCATTTTACTTTAACCAGAAGAAATGAGAGAAATTGAGAGAAAAAAGCTTCAATATCCTATTTTTTACATAAAGCAAATACGTTAGTCTCTTATTGACAGAAATGCAATATTGATGGAGCATCCTGTACACTCTACTAACTCTCCGCATGATACTGTAGTTAATTGTATTTGCACGATGCTAGTATCCAATATACTGACGTCTACTATCATTTTTATCTAATTATCAAGTTATTAACTTACCATCCGTTCTTCGAGAAAACTCTCAGAAGCAGGAGAGGAACGCAACGCGATCTGTACGATACACGTACGTACAGAACGATTTCCCCTTCCCATCAAGGGTCTGGGCGCCCAATAAAAGAGTTTATCGAGGTATCGCTCGAAAGATAGAATTGAAAACCGAGATCCTTCCTCCCAACCGTACCATCGAAATAGTCGTTCAATATCGACACAGTATACTCTACTTGGCGCGACATAGTCGGCCGAGTGGGAGGGTTGCGCAGAAGTGAGGTACACCATACTTTACGGCAATCAAAAGTTCGCCGATGGAATCTTCCTGATCGTAAACAGTGTAACGACGCTTGGGCGAAAATTTATCGCAAATTAGTTTTGTACCTGTGCATTTTACGTGCGCGGCATATACGATAAAAGAATAAACATAAATCAATACGAATGAGTACAACGAAGTACCCCTATCGATCCATAATTCGGGGCCCATAAAAAAAATGTCAAGAACAACCGGATTCGCTTCATATAAAATGTGACGCATGCGCATCGATGTGTATATACGAGAGCCATGCCTATCTCGGACCACCTGATGGCGCATGAATAAAGACATTTCATGCGAATAAAGTAGTAGCGCCCTGCCATTTTTATTCCGTCGTTCTCTCCGACTCAAATGACCTTTTAACTCTCGCGAAAGGTATATACGAGCACTTGACAGCCCACGAGCCGTCTAGAATAGTCGGAATATTTTAGAGAATTGTGAACATTCTGCCCTGCGTTGCGTGAGCGATTAACGAATGAAAAATCGCCGATATCGCGACATTATTCGACTCAATAACGACGTCATAATTCATATAAAAAAAATACGTGCATTGCGGCGCATTTACGGGATAGAACGGCTATATGATAGAACGTTCGTGTTGCGCTCTCACGTCTCGTAGATATTATCATTTAATCTGATCTAATCTACGAGCATATGTATATATTCCGCGTCTTTCGTAATTGCCGGTGAAATTGCAAGTCGATATCTAAATGGCCCGAGCCTTTGTAACGGAGTACGCATCGTAGATATATATATATATCTACGTATATCGACATAATAAAGGAGAAAGCAGCGCCGGGGGAGGCGAAAGGAAACGAGCGACGAAACGATCGGCCGAAATTGCACTGGCATGGCAGGGAGAAAAAGACGTGTTATCGAAACGGACCGTAATCCGACGTCGGGGATATCTATTATGTTCGAAACCAGACTCGACTTCCGCGTATATTATCGATTCACGTCGCTCCGTCAATTACCCATCTTATAGAGCGGAACGCGCGGAATCGACAACTGGATTCAGTTAGGTATATAATCCGTCCACTGGCAAGTGACATTGATATTCCTGGCGCGTGAGTAATTCGTGCACCCGCTAAGTGTTGAGCGATCCGTCCTGTGCATAAGCGACAAACGACGTAACGAGCGTAGAATCAAATTAAAACGCAATGACGCTTCACCTCGGCCTCTCATTATCTATTCGCGCCATGTGATGGTCCGCTGCATGTACGAGTCGACCGTCGCCGGGGCGCGATAATAATGAATCATCCGTGAAATTATTTTGTCCTTTAAACACGATTATAATACGCTTGTGTGTATGCAAATTTCTCGCTACAATGAAAACAGGGGGTTTAAATCGACTTCGGTTGATCATGCAAAATCTGTTACGCATAGCAAGTTAGTTTGAATTGGATCGCCGAATAGAATTCACTTTATAACTCACTTTCATATCGGCGCTCGAATTCCTGTCGAGAAATGTACGATTGGAAAAAATAATAATAATAATAATAACGTAATAATGACGTAAACGTTGAATGAATAAAATTTTTATAAACTTATTTCGCAATATACGCTGTTGATTTATCCTTTTTACGAGCGACTAATAGCAAGTCTGCGGAAAATTAATGTAACGTAAGCAAATTAATGCAACGACGTAAGATAGGAAATACACATTCCGCGGGAAAGATACATAACTTGGAGTGATGAGGGTTTGCCTTGTTACACGAGAGAGAGAGAGAGAGAGAGAGAGAGAGAGAGAGAGAGAGAGAGAGAGATGAAAATTGGCTCAAATCCACGAATTTCAAATGGATCGTGAGTCGCCGTGAGAGATCCCTTTCGTGGCTCGTTTCCACATGTGTGGAACATCGTCGGTCAGACGGATCTTCTCTTCCCGGTGGTACTCGCGGTGGAGAGCAAAGGAAATTGCGGTAGAGACGGGAACCAAAGCAATGCTGAAATTCATGCAATACCACGCCCCAGCAACGCATCTAATAACAATACTTGCATTAGGTCATGCTCTCCCGATGTAGACAGCCGACGAAATGCAGCTTAATGTAGCGCGTTCGCGTTCGTTGTTTCGTCTCGCGCTGTTTGAATGTACACGACCCGCGGAGTGCCTCTTGTTTCAGGACGCTTGAATTAAATATGCACAGGCGGTGTCACTTTTGTGCCATTCAAGAACGAAACGCGGAATTATGCACGACGCGTACGTAAGCCGTTCGGATTGCCTTTTGTTTCACCGTTCGGTCACGCGATAGTTTTAATTCATTTATCTGAGAATGGCATCGAAACTCGCATTCGGGAATCGAAATAGATGGCAGGGATATCCCAACGGCAACCAGATTCGGAGAATAGCCCGATACAATTCAGTATGAACGTCGATAACGTGCCGGCGAATACAGCGGCGGTAACACGTTTACGCAGCAAGATGGGCAAACAGAAAATTGTACCAACGGTACAGCTGTTTAAACTATCGTACTCGCTGAGTGCGCAGTTCTGATTAATCCGTAGGGTGCTTCAAAAACGGTGACGAAATACAATATGCATTTTTTTTATTTATTTTATTTTTTTTTTTTTTTTTTT
>NW_017304811.1:213159-215463 GCF_001594115.1 Trachymyrmex septentrionalis
TACAGGTGAATGTTCGCAAATGCTCGACGAAACGGTAAATTACGTTGGAGATATCGTCCTGCATAAATATGCCTTGCTTCACGTGAGTTACCATTCGCACAATCGTAAACAAAGTGACAAAGTCGAAGTTAAAGCCTCCTAGATCACCAGACTTAAATCCTTTGGATTATTTCCTTTGGGGGCATCTGAAATCATTGGTTTATACCATCCCAACTGAGAATGAGAATGATTTGAGGAATCGAATAGTTCCTTCATGCGAGGCAATACGTAACTGGTGTCTTTGAGCGTGTACGTCAATCTTTGAGAAGAAGGATGGATGTATCATGGCGCAAGGTGGACATTTTCAACAATTCATCTAATTGTTTTATTTCATCAGAAGAACTGAAGTCTGTTTTTGTTTTTCTGTTTTCGACTAGTTCTTGACTAGTTTTTGACTAGTTCAAGCTGTATTTCTTTCAAATAAGTTCGGATTATTATACTACGCGTTTAAATTTTTTTATTTCGGAAACTAAGCCGTTTAAAACGCATGTTTGTATCAACTTTTTTACTTGAAATAAACCAAAGAATCGCTCTGTTGAGTATGGCAATATACTTAACTAACACCCTGTGTGTGTGTGTATATATATATATATATATATGTATATATATATATATAGTAATAGTATATAATAAAGTATAAAGATAAACACTTAACGTAAGCGGATCGATATTACAGAAGACATATGTACGTACAGTTTCCATTATTGTGCATTGTCACTCTTTGCATCGCAATTTCGATCACCTCCGTTGAGAGATATTATTGTTACGGTATTCTGAATGCGAGAACGTGGTGCCGCTTCGTTGTTACACGGGTCCACTTGGACGACTATCGAGCGCCGAAGGAGAATGTAACACCGGACAGTAACTCCATATAGGTACGTGGACTCTATATTCCTCATGAATGCGAACGCGGCATTAGACTACGGAATATGCAGGGGGTGGTACGGGGGCGCAATAAGTTCTCGCTGTGGAATCGTATCGAATGTGGGTCCATTTATCAGGCGCCGACTTGATCGTAAGGGCGCAAACAGATGGTGTTCCGTTCTCAATACGTGTGTGGAGCCGGCTCGAAGGTTGACTGCACCTGACCGGACGGCACGGCGGACACGCGTGATCGCGTGTATTTCCACGATTACACTACGTGTCACGTTTTCGAACACAGCAGACAAATGGATATATCGCCGCGAGCACGAGAACGCGCTACGCCGCCCCCTCTCGATAGAAATCTCATAGTCTTTATCAGGATGAAACTCTATACCGCGAACAAAAATTTCTCTTCTTAGAATGCGAAAAGGTCGCGCCGCGCGCATCGTTTGATAGCGTATCGTATATCGAGAGGGTGCAGGAGAGATAGACCGCGAAGATATTTTATGTAGTACGGAACTCGAAATATTTCAAGATACTTATTTATATGAAACACTAAAAATGAATGGAAGTAGCTCGCACAATACTAGTTATATCGGGACACGTCGTGTGTGTGTTGAAAGTTACCGTAGTGTAGCAAGAAATTGAAGCGTGGTTAAGATGAGAGATGTTTGATTATGCACGATAAAACCGACACGTGCGATAAATACGATCTATCCCTGTAACATGAAAAGGCAAAAGTGAACAGAGGAACTTTCTACGAGTGCATTCTATATTTTATCGAGGCCAGACCTCATCCATATTTATCTTTCATGCGGCTTATATACTTATACCGAGTATCGGTATAATGCATTAGTTACGCTTTCATCTTTCTTAATTAAAATATCCTAGAATGCACGAAACATCAACTTTAAACACGAGTGACGTACTGAGATTTCCGTCGCTTACTCCGCCAAGAGATGGTATTAAATGAAATAAGCTATTAATAAAATAAACTTTTCGGACTTAAAACACGATGCGAAGCTCTCGCGAGCAGGGGACGCCAGAGTACACACCGCCCCATTTCTAATCTCGCGCGGACAACGCGGGGGTGTCTGGCATGGAAATGGTAATTTATCCGGCGACCTCGCTCTCGCGGGCGTTCGTAACATGTAGAAGCGGGCAACCTTGCCGTGTACCTCGTATGCTCGATTAATCATTTAGCTGCCTAATGGCCTCTGTGAGATTCGGCGCGTACATGAAACAGAACGACGACGTGGCGTACATTTCGGTCATTACACGTCGTACGGCAAAAGGTCTATCTTTCCGAAACAGTCCGCGATCCTTTTGGCCTCACGCGAGGGTATGATGACGCCAACGAGGAATCAGAGCGGACGTTCGCTTCTGATCGAATTCTTACAC
>NW_017304811.1:215563-224682 GCF_001594115.1 Trachymyrmex septentrionalis
GTGACGATTCCAACGAGGAATCAGAGCGGACGTTTGCTTTTGATCGAATTCTTACACAGAAGAAGCGACTCTGACGGTGAGACGACGACGTTATCGCTACGACGCGACGGTACCGAATAGGGCGATAAAGTCTGGGATGGAATAAGTAGAGATGACAATATAGAGAGAAAAGAGAGAAAGAAAGAAGAAGACTCGTCATCGTATCGCCGATGTCGGCCCGGTGACGAACAGGAGAAGGAAGGAAAGTGAATGGCTAGACTGGATGGACGGGTGTTCATGGGTGTTTCTCATAACCAGGGAAAACGATGCCAGGGTTGTTTGCGTGTCACCGTTACATTTATTGGCAACAGATACGATGATGCGTCAGATCGTTAGGGAGGGAGGGAGAGAGACAGAGAGAGAGAGAGAGAGAGAGAGAGAGAGAGAGAGAGAGAGAGAGAGAGAGAGACCTTAAATAGACAGTCTTTCACGCTACCCACCTTTCATCCCCTCTAAAGAGGGACGATGAAGCAAAAGAATAGGACGAAGGGGAATGTAGATAGGGGAGGGGAAACAGAGTTTATGCGGCGTTGATAACGGATGAAAAATGGAGAGTCACGGGTCCTGATTAGAATCGAGAATATGAATCGGCCCTTTCGATCGTCAATATTCATGGATGCGGCAGCGCCCCGGGCAAAAATCTCAGTTAAATGGAAAAAAAAATGAATAGGCGCCGAGGAAACAATCGGACGAATGCGCTTCCGTACAAAGCAATTAAAAATACAGAATGCAGAAATCTATGACAGTACAGACCAATGATCGATGATCGTTAATTAAACGGTGGAAAGCAAATATGTGCTTCATCTATTTATAGATAAAAATTACTTACTAATTAGAGTGAAAGCAGGGAAATTAATTTTACCATCTAGGATGAAAAATATTAATTTATTCAGAACTAATTCGAATAAATTTAGAATAATCAAAGCTAACAGTCGTTTTAAATTTATGAAGAGAGAGAGAGAGAGAGAGAGAGAGAGAGAGAGAGAGAGAGAGAGAGGGTATTTTCTTATGTATGATATTTTAGCTTTATCGGAACTTGCTTAATAAGTAATTTAACTGTCAGACAGACGGCACAGAGCAAATGTTGATTAAAAAGAGCACGAAAATACGAACTGTTTTACGCGTGTTGGCGACAGACTAAATGTTAAATATCGTCAGAAATTAATTAACGCTTCCCAATCAACTGCTTGCTTACTGCAACGAGTGCTTTTAACATGTTCCTCATGCAGAAAATTTGTTTCAATTTATTTACACTTACAATGTGTGAGCAATAACGATCCTAATTTTACATTGGTATAAAACGTTTGCGGACCTACCGATGCGATGTACTTCAGGGCAAATGAGCGTAACGCTCCCAGTTTGTCTCTTCACCGTTACGTTGTATCGTCCGGCATCTGCTCTATCACTAGTGATATTGTCATTCTATGCCATTCGATACTGTTGTCGAATGTTTACGAGATATTTAACGGTGTTTTTTATGCAAACCGGACACTAGATGTGTCTATACAAATGTTTTGTGTGTGTTGTGTGTGTATATACCAAAAACTTGTTGAATTCTAAATAACTACTGGTCGTGGAAAAAACTTTTATTAATACGCATTAATTTACATGTTATTAATACACAAGCATAAATTAGACGGCTAATTTACTTGGTAATTTACGTTAACCCTTATGTCAATATCCAAAATATCCAGGGTGCCCACCATGGAATTTCGCATGCCACAGTTGTAAATGGTTCCCTATTTTTTCTTAACCATCTCAAAACCGTTTACAGACTTATTCTACCAACAGTCCGCCTAACGGCCGACGTTCTAAATAATTCTCCCTATTTTTCTGCAGAACGAGTAAAAAGTATCAGACTCGTAAAATATCTCGAAAAACAAGACATTTGAGAGAAAAATGTTATTTGTAGGGTTTTAACAAAAGTTGTAAAGTTTTAACAAATGCATCAAACGATGATACCCCACTTGACCTTAAGCACAGATATGAAGGAACTATTAAATCGAGATCGAAATTAAAACAATAAAACTCGTCTTAATCAAGTAGGTAATCAAGTAGGCTTTTTCTGAGCTATAGGTTAATAAAGTTCAGTACTGTCGGATTTATACGCCTCTTACTATGCGTGTAAACATGTGTACATACGTGTGTGCATGTGTGCGTGTGTGTAAATATACTAAACTAAAAATTTCCCTCTCTCTTTCCGATATATTGTTTAAATTTAAAATTATTTTAATATAAAATATATGTAGGTATCCGATTTCTCGGAAGGAAACGGCGGCAACCCATCGAAAGTATCTTTGCCAAGAGCACTTATCTAACAAAATTTCGTCGTTCGGAATCGATGTTAAACTGTAGGTCCCATATGACAACCAGCGTGCGCACCACAGGCATATGTATGAGAGAAGTCACCACGCTCGGCCACGAATAATAGGACTGAGGAGAAGTCGGTATCTGAATTTTACCCGGTTATTAAACAGATATCTAGCTAGATTTAATACCCATAAACTCAAAATTTATTCACAAATATTCAAAAGTAAATTAACAAATTCACTTAATTAATAAAATTATTTTAAGAAAAAGTTAAAGATTAATCGGGATCAAATTCAATTTCTTAAGAAATTTTAAATTAATAAATGTAAATTAAAATCAAATCGTAAAAAATTTTATTATATAGTTATTCTATTATATTCTTATTATTAAAATGTTCGGTGCGAAATACTAAACGTACAAAGTTACGGTTTTCGTTATTCCGTATTTCATGCTAAAATTCAAGAAAATTACGACTAGCATGGTAATGAATTATTGTACGTCAGAAACACTATTGTAAGACCGAAATTGTAAGACTTGGAAATTGTAAAGTTGAAGATTACAGAACATAGTCTCTGCTTACTTAGAATAATGTATGCTGCAACTACAAATAAATGGAGATATTAGTTAATGCGAATAAAGAAGTAAGGCTTTATTCCTTCTAATGTAGTATTTCCTGTTTAACTCGATACTAACCTTTCAAATACATGTAATAACAGTTTTACCAGTAATCGGCTTTGAAATAATAGAGCTTTATTTATGGAAATATATTCAAAAGAATGTTCGAAAGCTGTGTGATAATTGTTTAATTACTATTATTAAAGAATTATAATAAGTTAATAAAATAATTAAGTTTGCAAAATAAATTCAATCGTAAGATTATTTTAATAAATAAATATAAAATTATACATTAAGTATTTCCACTCTATTTACATTTAAGAGAACACAAAGTTTAAGAACACAGATTAACGTATTAGTTTTCATGAATAGGAGAATCTACAGTCAATCAGAAAATAAAATTGCAGGTATCGCGCGAAGAAAATTGCCTTCAACTCGTCCGTGATTTCCTGGCGAGGTCACATAAAATATTACTCGGCAGATATACCGCAAGATTCGCCGTATCCACGAACTCGAGACGCAATGTCAGGCTGAAAGAACACCTAACTTTCCGGCAGGTAAAGCACAACAGACACGGATCATTAACGATGCATGCACAAATTTCTCCTGGGATCCAATATCTCTTTTGCATTATTTCGTACTTGCAGAATTTTCGTATATTATTGCGAGTGTTAATCGCTGATCTGAGTATAGAATTTTTAACGAATTGCGAAAACGCTTGGGATTTCGAATTTATTCACTCTTTCGCCTCGGGTCTCTATATAATGGGGGAAAAATGGGGCAGAAACGATTTACCAACCTATTGCCAAAGAGTTTATTTCATGGCGGGCAGATCTACCATGGCTGGATTTAATTGTATCGATCGACAGCTGCGAAGCCGAAGGAACGTTCAAGGCTCACTAAATACATCGATATTTTTCAATGGTCAGTATACGAAACTCATTTTCAAGTAGATCACGCGCTTGCACGGGGCTGGTACGTAAGAAAGGAAAAGCTGGGAGCAGATAGACGGGTAAAGCGGCGTAAAATTTGGCACGATTGTACATTAGACACGCGAGCCAATTAAACACTTTCGAATATGACGCAACTGTGAATAAGCGCCGGCGTTAGCGGTAAATCATCGCACGTCTACTTACACGCAATATCGTGCGCGTTTTCCATCGATAATCCTGCATCAGTGCATTTCATTAAATGTACGATTTAGCGAGTAAAGTAACGAGACGGTTATTTTCAATGAAAAAAACTTGGAGACTCTTGCAATGCGCGGAATCTGGACGCAAGACTTCTGTGTTGCACAAGCTTTAATTGCAACGGCTGCAGTTGAATGCATGAAAAGTAGCTAGCGTAAGAATTGGAATGGTATTTTACACTGTGACGTGACGGCGGTAATTTGCATTGTAATGTAAGTCAATTATCGCGTGCACCGTAACTCACGAACGTGTACACGCTACTGATCTCAGGGGTTTGTACATGGCCCTTCCTTACGGGATTACTAGAAATGCACAGAGGCAGCTGGTTCCATCCCCTCCGTTCGAAATGCTACACTCAAGGGGAATATAGGTGATTGGAGTGCATCCCCAAAGCTATACGCAGTCTGCCCATGATTGAAATTATCGGATACAAAATGAACGAGAACGGTGAAAGGACATCGGTTGGTTACATTTTTATCTCTGCAATGATACAAAATTAAATCAAGTCTTGAAAATAGGAGGAATTAAAAATACAATATCATTTAATAAAAGTTTATATACTCAACATCTATTTTTATAATTATCGAGACGTTGCAATATCGAAAGAATTAGAGAATTTTTTAGAGAAAAAAGACAGATAAATAGAGAGAAAGAAAGAGATGTATCGGTTACAAAATCTTTCTTATAAAAAAGATTGAAAGCTGACATCTCATCTGTGATGTATATTTCATATCTATGTATTGTATTCGTTACTATTCTCTTTACTGCATTCACAATATCTACTTTTAGAAAAGACGAATTTTAAAAATTTTTTTTGAAAAAAATGATTTATATATGTTCTAAGTTATATATTTTACATAATTCGCTTCTTTACTTCAAAAGTGACACAATTGAAAAAATTAAATTTCCCAAAAAAATTATTTTTCAACTTGATAGAAAATTCATTAATTTATTCTTAATCTGCTCAAATGTTTATTAGTTTTACAATCCTTAAAAAAAGTATCTTGAATTATATAGATGTAACAAAAATAAACTGCACATTTCTATGAAGTTGTCACTATCGGTTTCAAAGAGTGAGATAGCTTAAAGCATATCTCTCTCTCTCTCTCTCTCTTATATATCAAATTAAACAGAGATATTGTAGAATTGAAGAGACGTGCTGATTTATTCGATTCTTTTTACCAGAAGTTAACAATATGGTCAGGGAATGTGTAGTTTTATTTTTTACATCTATAATATTTTTACACCTACTACATGTATATCAATTGCAACAATTTTTTTAAACCATCTTTTTTGAGTTGTGATTTTAACAATTTTTTATAAAGTTGAATTAGTTCAGTATTGATGGGATAATGTTTACTCATTCATGTGATTACTCATGTGATAATTACACACCCGTTGTGATTACTCATATGATTACTCATGTGTAACTCATTCATGGTGATATAATGTAAATTAAAAATCACGTTTTTGAGATGTGTTATTTCTGAAGTAAAGAAGCAATATTTAGGAAATTCTATTAGCGCTATATTCGTGTTATTCTATTCATCGTTCATTAGATGTAAAACAAGGATAAATTGATACAAATAGTACTAATAGCATTTCCCCAAACGCACTCCTAAAATAAGTTGCACATTCATAACTATTTACCGTATTCACAATATCCACCTTTAAGAAGTTAAAGATAAATTAGAATTAAAATTAATTGTGTGTTAATTGTTAAACAGTTAAGATTAATTAAATCGTTAAATACATTTCGGAACAGAAAAAAAATCTCTATCATACGTATTATAAATATTCCAATCTTGAAAATTTCGGAGAATTCCCAGATCGGTATCGAATGGACAATCTACTTAGTAAGTGATTTGAATATTCAACAACACTAACTATACTATGGTAACTCGAGGAAGTTACCACTTGGCGATCATGGAAATAGCTACAAATGATGGAAGCTGTTACGTCACTACCCACTTTAAAATTCAAGACAACGGTATTAATCTTACGGCTTTGTAAACTCTTTCTTCCAATTCATTAAAACTTCGACGTCCGATATGCTGAACGAGTAAGCGCAAAAGAGAGAAGAAAGAAAATTACGGTCCTACTAGTACCAGAAAATGGTGCATAACTCCCAGTTCGGAACTTGCTCACCAGCTTCGACCGGTGTAAATGAGCGACTCACTGAAAGAAACGGGCAGGCGTTTCATAATTAAGAAGGAATTGTAGATACCCAAGAGATAGCGCTTCCTCTCTTTCACCTATCCTTCCTTTTGTTACCTTTTTAAAACGAAAAATTCGTGCAATACCTCGTGGACATATGATGATTAACGATCTCTCGCAGTACGATAGTAGCACAAACCAATGCGTTGCGCTGGTGGTGATTTACTATGTGATCGTACACAATTTTTCGTTTATCTTTTATAATGTTCGTACGCGCTAGTGCACATTCTCATTTTCTGTACCGAATAAAAAAAAACTTTCTATATCAATAAAAAAACGATCATCTGTAAAAGCATATAAAACGTATATTTATAAGTTCCTCATCCAGAAGATTAGACAGTGAAAAAAAGAATCTGGTTATATTAATTGGAATTCTAGAAAATAGACTAACCAGAATTTTTTGGTTCCACCTATTAATTTTAGTTGAGATAATTAGAACTTTGATATTCTTAATAAGAAGATTCTGGTTCGTCTATTTTTCAATCAAAAACCTTTCTCAGTGGAGGGATACAATATATCAACAATCTTTTAATTAAACAATTTTATGTCACAAGTATTCTAATCTAGAAGATTAAAAATAGTCTATTTTAGAAAACTTTTTTAAAGAAAACTGCTGCATACGTTTTTCTACACTTTTATACATATTTACTAAATATCTACACTTTGGTATGGCTAAACGTTTATTAATTTCTATATTATGTGTAAACGAAACTTTTTATGAATTTATTTTCAAAACCTTTAATGTGAAAACCTTTAAAATGTAAAAAAAGAAACATTAATCTTTTAGAACCACAGATTACAGTCTGAGACTTGGAAAAATCGATTTTTCTTTTTTATTATAATTCTTTTTATTAAGATTATCACGAAAATTAATTTCTAAAAAGTTTACGATATCCCCTTATAAAAATCACGAATCCATCTTTGTATACTTTACTTGCAAGGTGCTAATTTATCTACGTATTTCTTTCGTTATAAATACTTTTTTTCCAACGTCAAAGCAATTTCGGTGATATATCTATTCTTTTAGGGAGTTTCCGTAAATGTCTGAGAGCGTAAAGTAATTAAACATAAGAAACTTTCGTATTTAAGAATGCATGATATTTTCCGTCGGTAGACAGTTCCAGCAAAATGACAAATGGTGAGGGGATGCCTGGCAGAGTCATTGTGCATTTCTAGGATTAAGAGAAACGAGGGAATCAGAATCGCACTCGAATACATACATCGTGTGGTACTTTTTCTTCGCGGCATTCCAATCTGCATCGTGGTCTCCATATGCGTTCGTGAGGTTCGCAGTTGGAAAAATGCCAAATGGATGCACGGAGGACAAGAAAGAAGAGGTGACAGAAGATAGGCAGTAGGCAGTAGCGTGTAGAAGAACAATTATTATGAACTCGTGCCTAATAAGCAGCAATCATTTAATTTAGAAATAGCATTTATTACGTTCATACGAGTCTCTTGATTACTAGATAATGATTCAACGTCGGCGTTTGTGCCGGCTATTTCCGCTACAGGAACTCGTCCCGTACTTTCGACGCTGAGTCACGCGTGACGAACGTTTTTGTTCACAGACCGGTTCGAACAGTTCTAAGTCGTTCTTGGACAAAAATTTTCGCAAACGTGATCAAGCGTAGGCGTACTATTCGCAATCGTAACGGTACTTAAACGATGCTGCCCTCAATGTTGCCTATTCTGCATTTAGCAAAACACACACTATTATAAAAAAAACATTAAATTTTTAAACTGATTTAAAACTCATTTCTATCTCTGAACAAATACTAATTAAATTATAAACATTTCCAATTAGATATTATGATCCGCGTATTCACATCTCACTTTATCGATAAATTCGCGTACTTAAATGCTGTTTTCTATTTTGTAAAAATTTAAAATTAGGTTAATGTGTACTAAGTACGGCGCCGTATTTAATACACAAAATTAAAAACAATTAATTTATAGACTACATTGACATTTGACTTGCTGTTATAATTTTCATACGTCTCTATTTTGTATTTAGCAAAATATTATCGAAAGTCGTTAAATTATTAAATCAATTTTCAACTCATTTCTATTTTAAAATAGATTCTAATTAAATTATAAAAATTGTCAATTAGATATTATGCGCATCTCGATGTGCACACTACAGAAAAATTTCTAGTTGAAAATAAACAGGCAAAAAGAATCAGATCGTATTGATCAGAATTCTGGTTATTTCAACTTGAATTTAATAAATTCAACCAGAAAAATCTGATTTGACCATTTTCAACTAAAATTAATACAATCGGACTTTTTCCAGTATATTTACATCTCATTTTTATCGATAATTGTGTTTTCATTTTTAAATAATGTTGTCTATTTAGTAAAACATCAAAAATCATTAAATTTTTAAATCGTTTTTAAATTCATTCCTACTTCTAAACAGATCCTAATTAAATTACACAAAAGTAATTGTAATCTATATTCACATCTCACACTTTTATCAATGAAGAGAATAAAATAAATTTCTATGCGCTAAATAGGATAGTTTCACAATTATTTGTCAAAGCAATAATCAAGATATTGTTTCTTAGAACACATAGATTTGTACACAGCTTACTTTTATCGATAATTTGTCGAAACACACATTTATTGCTATGATTTTATAGTATATAATGTAAATTGTACGCGTAAGATTTATCGATAAAAGTGAAATACGTACGGATCTATATGTTCCAAGAAAACGATCTTAATTACTCTGACAAAAAGTTACGA
>NW_017304811.1:224782-228776 GCF_001594115.1 Trachymyrmex septentrionalis
TTAAGATTTATCGATAAAAGTGAAATACGTACGGATCTATTATATATGTTCCAAGAAAACGATCTTAATTACTCTGACAAAAAGTTACGAAACTATCCTTTAGCGCCTAGAAATTTATCTTCTTCCCCAAGACTTTTTTTCTGATAAACGTTCTGAACGATATCGCAATCTTCTTTTCTTCACGAAAAAGATAGTTCACCACTCCGACTTAAACGAAAGTATAAGGGTGTATGTAACTTTAGCGTATTGGTGATCCAGACGAGAGATATGGAAAGCAGAAGCGAGGAAGCGCTGGCAACGGAGGTGCACAGCTGACGAAGAACCGCTACATAAGCACCGAACGATCAGCCCCGGATACCCGAGCTGTCACGTTCAGGAAAAATATTTCTCGGTTTCCTCGGCTATGGTCGCTCGAGAGTAACTGTTCGGAGTGTGTGTGAGCGCCACGATCGAACATCCCGTTTGCATGTGCCTCAAATATGTGAGGCAGATATTGCGGTAGTGGTCCTAGAAAAGACGTCTTTCGGACACACCACTTCGAGGTATGCTCTCACATGCTCGAAGAGTTGCGAATGGATCGTGGCAACGTGGTGGAAATCAGCAAGCCGCCAAACTTCTTATCAACAAAGGATTCACAGCTGACTCCTTATCCGCAATGCTATTGCTTGTTTCTCGTTGTAGTTTCTCTCTCTCTCTCTCTCTCTCTCTCTCTCTCTCTAGCTCTCTCTCTCTCTCTCTCTCTCTTTAGCCACCGTTGTCGTGACTTGTTCTCCTCACGTACACTTCATTAAGCACTGTTCCGTAGGGACATCGGTCCACTTTGTTGCTTGAAATTACTTCTTCGAGGAAACCAATTTGCGCCGACGCACCGAGAGATACAGATTCTCCGCTGGGATGAAGATCAGCTATTGTCTTTATGCAAAAGCTGTTATCGCGCGAAGAGTGTCACGTCGACACGCGCGACGAGTATCAACAAGAGAACACTTGGAAAGTTATCGCGGCTGATAATTAAATTTGTATCATTTACAAATCATACATTAATATACAACAAATAAATACTTTCGTTATATTTAAGCTATTCAACAATTGCTACAACAATGGGTACTAACCCATAACTGAATGAGTCCTCTATTTGTACCAAAAAAGTTGTGTTAATCCATTGTTATCGCTGTTACATTTTATGTAGTAATTCATTTTTTTTTTATCTGTCAGTAATGTAACCATCTGCAGAAAAGTTTTATTTTTCTCGTAATACTTATTTCTTATTTACGATCTGCAACCCGTAAACTTTTCAGACATGTGCTAAAAGTTTTTATAGCACGTGCAAATAAATGTTTTTTTTTCCATCACTTTAACTTTACAGCTTACTTTTTCTGGTTTTTTTTTTTTTTTTTACAAAATGTAGGTTAACCCATTTTGTAGCAAGTTCTTCAATTATTCATGTCTCTAATAATATTCAATTAAAAAATAGTAATTCAGGGATGTCTAAAGCAAACAATTTTACAATTCAGATTACGCACTGAATTATATCATGATTGAATATGGGCGGTTAAGATTCGATTATTAGAGCTTAATCAGTTTTATAATTATTGGTCAATGCCAAATTAGTCCAAAGCGCAATCACACAATGCAATGTCAACCTTCAATGCATTATAGGTTGATGCGTAGTATAACATCGCTATATAAACTATAAAGCATACCATCGCGTTATGCACGTATAAATTATTTCGATAAATGTATATTTCCGTTGTCTGCCTATTCTAGCATGCGCTTATTGCGCTCTAAATTATTTACGTTTACGGACCCATTATTTATTGCTGCTCATCGTATTATTCTATTGTATCCGCAAGCACATGTTAATGTACGTAGACATACGACAAATAGTGAATTATTACGACACCCTATAAATGTTAAAGATAAGCGAATTACAACGTTGTAATTGGAATAATCCTGCGCATGCGGTAGTCGCGTCGCGTAGGTAATGATAAATCTCACTGCGTCGACATTATTTTCTAAACGAGAGTCCCTCCAACTCTAAAGAGGTTCATCCTTACTTAATTGCGCATATTATTTTAGCAGAGCGCGGCTAATTGCCTGAATGCGAAATTATTACTTGAATAGGACACTATGTACCGAAACTGAGTTTAAATGGCAGTAGTTGCCTAACGGTGAGAGAGAGAGAGAGAGAGAGAGAGAGAGAGAGAGAGAGAACGCAATTTCACTGCCGGTATGTAATACCAGATAATTCCTCTTTTTTCGCCTTCCAGGCAATTAAAGGGCACAAGCGACAAATCTCAGCTTTCTCGTTCAAACGTGAAATTTCCTTCTTTATAATAAAGATTTTACATCAGAATTGTGTCGTCCCAGCTGGGGAAATATGCAATCGATAAGCTTTATTTCACACATAGCGGATTTTGAAGTATGTGAATATGCATGTTGCAATATATCGACTGGATTACAATATTTATGCGCCTTGTAACTTCGTTCTTTGTCTTGGCGCTTCGAAATTTGGCGCATCGAACAGTTCCGAAATTCGAACCGCGTTGCCCCACCAAATCCCTAACGAAGATCCCAAGCGACTGGGAAATTTACGACAGGCGTCAGAGGAACGAAGGACAGGCATCTACGAAACTTGAGTAAAATTCCATCCATCTGTAATAAGTCGCGCTCCTCGAATATCCTACTTGACGTATGTTACGAAGATCGCAATAAAATGTAGACATGGCAAAGTACCTAGCTGTTTATTTGAAAAGGAACAGACATTCAATTTGGAAGATTTCGTTAACCGTGTTCTCGGCATCTTGTTTCAATTTTAAATATTTTAACATTTCTCTTACGTTATTTTACAAATAATTGGGTCTCTCAACTCGGATTTCGAACATTATTCTTCCGTCCTCTTGTAAAATAAAACAATCCGCGGCTCTTACTTTTACGATAAATGTCGACAAAACAGTTACTTTAATAAGAAGTACTGCGATATTGTTTTATAGACACTGCTACCTCTTCAATTAACTCGACAGAAGAAACATAAGAGCAGAGTTTTGCATAATAGCGCGGAATATGAGAAACTTTAATCCGTGCAATATCGCTGCAAAACGTTCTCTTTTAGTCGACTGTCATATAAATGCACTCCGCCCGCGTAAAATTTATCATATCGTTTTTAAGGTAAATTTAACGCGCAAATGAAGCTCCACAGAGATATTTAAATTATAATTCAAAACCTAGTTTTATAACAAATCATACACGGCTCAAAAGATATATCTGATCAATCTTGAATAGAAAGGTTTGAAAAAGAAGAACCGGACTCCCATAGTATTTCTTTGCTGATCCGTTTCTCTCTCATCATAAAAGTACGTAAAAGTGCTCACAAAGCGACATACGAAGTTATCAGAAAAAACTTGCTAACACTCTTCGCTCGTCGTAAATGGAAACAATATTACACCAGTAAAAAAAAAAGAGCGAAGAGTCGGTTTGGCATTATATAGATATTTGGCGATGCGATAGAGCAGCGCGTCATTTACAAGACAAAGGGTATCATCTTCTCGCATTACCAGTTATAAACATCGCATCGTCATCGATACGCGGATCGATTCCGCAGATGACAGATTATCCCAATGGATTCGACGATAACAAGATGTATGGACGTCGATGAGCCTTCGAGGAATAAGTCGTTATGTCCGATGATAAGCAATGGTTATGTAGGGATAAAGTACCTAGTAGACGAGTTGAAGCGGAGACGAAGTCGATTAATGTTCTCGGAAGTTAACAACAGCAACACGCGCGCACATCACGTATAATCGAATAGAGTTTACTGGCTGTAATAATAAAGAACTTAAACAGAAGAAGTTCCGACCAAGTTATGCAGAAGTTATTAAGAAAATGAGAGTTATTTAGTTACCGCTAAAACGCGGTAATATATAACATTAAAATTTTACGACGAGTAATCGCCTTGCGCAGCTCCAAAACTTGAGAAAAAGAGCCAGGATTCTGTCAA
>NW_017304811.1:228876-231647 GCF_001594115.1 Trachymyrmex septentrionalis
CTAAAACGCGGTAATATATAACATTAAAATTTTACGACGAGTAATGGCCTTGCGCAGCTCCAAAACTTGAGAAAAAGAGCCAGGATTCTGTCAACTATATTAAAATTTTTAAGAGTTGAAAAACTTTACAAAAATCCGTTCACAAGTACTTAATAATTCCAAGCACGAGTGTATCTAGGATTTCTTTTTGAAGAGGGAGTTTTTATCAATTCTGTTATATCATATAAATAGCAATTTTGAGGGTGTCGCATTTATTTGAGCCAACAAAATATTCATTAACATTTCATCGCATATTTTGTTTTTCGGCTAAAAAAGAATGGTCTTGCGATAATTATACATTGGATAATGTCAAAGTTGTAATGGAGAAAAAAAACCGTTCTATTTTTTTTAATAATTAAAAATAAAAAATAAATAAAAAATTTCGAAAGAATTTTCGAACTCCTCAAACTCCCCCTAAATACTCGCCCATAATCTCGAAGACACTTTTTTTAGAGATAAAGGTCATTGCTGTTCGTCGCATTAATATCAGCGATTAGATAATAGTCATTGCAATTTATGCCACGAAAACAATTTCGCTGAGGAGCCAGCTGTGAGTAGCCACTCAAAACATCACACTGACTCGTATCGATCGTTAAACGAAATGGAGGCAATTAAATGAAACGGTTACGTTCGAAAACGCTCGCTGTTGTTTCTCGACTTCCATTCTCCATTATCTCGCGCGAAAGTCGATACACGTGTTAGGGTAAAATACATAGGTGCTTTATCAAGCACCCGTTGCGAGCGTTAAGAGCAGCCGCCTGGTGAGAAAAGAGCTTGGTATTTAAGGATCATACATTTCGCGTTGAAATCTCAATTTTTCAACATAGCGTCGGTACCTCCGGAAACCGTCGATTTTCATTAAAATATATGGTAGTAACAAAAATAATTCCCGCAGAAAAATTTATTAACTGATAAAAAATATGACTATTCATTAAAAAATAGAATATTGGAAATACTAAAATATCAATATTTTTTAACGATATATGAGAAATAGAAATATATAACTAAACTGTGTCTCACACACACACACACACACATTTATGTGACATAGCGCACGATCCTGTTATCGACATTCACAATTTTATGTGTTCGGTGCACGTTCTCCGGCACTTTAAAATCATTAACGCCATGTGTATGACAAGAGAGAAAAGTTTGTGTCCCTTCCAGGATGAGCAAACAATTTTTTTAACCTTTGATCTTTTCCTTCAGTGCAGTATATCGTTCCACGAAGATTAATGTATGTCGCACGTTCGCGCATAAGAGTGACTCGCGCTGTAATCTCCGCGAAGGAAAAAGAATCACGTTGGCGGGATTTCACTCATGTTCTCCGAGATAACGCGATTTTTTCGTTGCAAGTGCGAATCATAAACTTGCAGCAACGGCCGCGAAACCGGAAAAAAAAGAGATGAAGGAAAGAAAGAAACGAGAAAGCGAAAAGAGAGTACGATCTCAAGCGGCACTAGCGGCAGGTAATGCTACTTAAGCGCGATACAAGAGAGTGAATATCGGACTGTAAGGGGAATTTACGTGGGAGTATTACGATAAAGTACCGTGAACTTCTGCATTGAAGACGCTTCGAGTCCGATATCTCGAGCGCGACGAGGGTGAAAGGAGAACGGCAGGGACAAGAAGGAGAGACAGGGAAAACGAAGCATCACCCTGATGGGGTGCGGAGTAACGGGCAAGGGGTGAAGCGGTGAACAGCGAGCGATGGCGCAATAACGTTCGTCACCGAGAATTTCCAATATCACCGTCCGCAGTTATTGACGGACCGTAAACTCCACCGAATGGTAATCTAAAATCGTGCGGAAAATGAGGATGCGTACGATCGATGATTCACAGCGGCGATCGTTTATAACCTCCGGGGGTCCGCTGATTATACACGCAATTATACAGCACCGCGGCAACGTACCGTCACACGGGCGTTTTCATCGATGAGTGATAAATCGCGTCCTCCGCGCTTTCGTGGAGAGCATTTCCTCTGTTAGCACCGTTTCCGCTCGCGATTTCGAGCCGAAATTATATCTGAACATGCGACACCAACTTGCCGTTCATTAATCGTCCTCGATCCAGTCATATTATGTAACACCGTCGACCGTCCCGATTATTATACAACGTTATCGGGATAACTACGTTCGCTACGTAAACCCGATTACCGCGGACGAGAAACGAAGGAAAACCAATTGTCGCGAATATCGAGTGAATTCGAGCGAGTGTGTTCGAGCTCTTTTCAGAGGAAAAATGCACATGTTAAGATAAATTCAACAGCTCCAACGTGGAAAGTAGTTTTTCAACGCTTATTTTTCAATAATCTCAATCTACTGGAAAAGAACAGTTTTGCTGAAGTACATTTAGAAATTGTTAAGTATTTCAAAGTAACTGGAAACATTTAAAAATGATTTTATTGGATTATCGAAATAATTATTATACACAGGATGTTTAAGCTAATTACAAGAATGTTGCTTTAATCAAATCGCTTTTGAATGTAAAATGCTTTTTGCGGCATTGCTTGAATTTTCTGCATAATTGTTTCGACGGTTCAACAAAATTATTTGCAGCTCTGTGTCTGCTTGAATTTTTAGGTATTTCATGAAAATACGTTTTTTTTTTCCGTGTAAGAATAGTTTAGATTATTATTTTAATACTGGGTCAATGAGCGAATAAAAAATACTAAAAAAGATGTTATAATAGATAGAAGGCAGAAGCAAAGTTTAAAGAGAGCAAATATGTGA
>NW_017304811.1:231747-244820 GCF_001594115.1 Trachymyrmex septentrionalis
CTTAATACTGGGTCGATAGGCGAATAAAAAATACTAAAAAAGATAATAGATAGAAGGCAGAAGCAAAGTTTAAAGAGAGCAAATATGTGAATAAAGAAGTACCGTGACTCAAAATTTTCTCTAATACTACAATAAAAACTGCAACTGTGTCGAGAGAATAAAACGACCGAGTAAGTATAAAGTAAAGTTTTCTCGACTAATGCGTGCCGCGGAATGTTGCGCGGCAGGGTGAAAACCACCGTAACTTCAATGGGGAAACTAACGCGTAGCATGAGAATCACATTAAAAACTCACGCGATCTTATGCACGAAGGTTAATTGCATCAACCTTCGTTCGCGCGCACGCTGACGTTGGAAATACGGTGCCCGTTAAAATGAGCCGCGCACACAAAGGCTAGTGTACGGCTCTGCAAGCGGCTGGCAACTCAATCAGCCATTTTTTTTAATTCGCACAGCAAAGTCCATTTCGGGCGGCGAAGTTTCGTTTCGGAATTGTACGCGTGGCCGAATTCCAAGAGTCATCGGAGCGGATTGATTAAAACTTTCGACGATGTTCCCCGTCGCATTAATGTCGCGGAGTATTCGAGCCGCGTGCCAAAAGCGCAGTGAAACGGAGACGCGAGCTCTGAAAAACGGCACGCCGAGAGACAGTGTCCCCGGCACACACCGTAACGCAGTGTCTACGACGTCTTCGCGAACTGGTCGGATAAAAAATAGTGGCATAAATCCCGCAGGAAATCGATCTGGCGTCCTTCTTTCTCCCGGGCTTTCCTCCCCCGTCACCCTTCTACCCCATCCTGACACACGTGAGATTTACTCGCGGCCAGGAACCAATTTCACCTCTCCATCCGTCATATATCCACCTGATTAGGCGATTTGTTGCAGCCGGGTATTCCGAGGGGATACGATGTGTCGTCCCGACGACTCTTTCGAAATCGGCACCACGACTTCGCGCGCCCATTATTTTATAACTTGTGTGTTCAGTTTGTGTGCCCGCACTTTCCGCTTATTCATGAATTCGTTGATCTCTATCTAGATTGAAACTTGCGGAATAATCTTCTCCCGAATAGTAAACCGAATATCGTTACATCGTTGGGAGAAAAGTGTTCTTGGTATTTGTAACTATAATTGCATGGTAAAATCATGGTTGGAGACTCCATTTCTACAGTTATTACTGCTACAATGTTAGTAATACGTTCATCAGAAAATATAACTGCAAATAACTGTAATTTATAGTCATTTTCGGTATCAACTTATATAAATATATTTTTTCTATGTAGAACTAAAAATATAGTTATTATTACTAATATTAGAGCAATAATAATAACTATAAAAATGGTGCCCCTAACTATAATTAATCTACCATGGAATTACAAGCACAAATATCATTTTTCTCTTAGTGTGATAGTTAAGCAAAGTATGGGAAATCTCAAAAAATTAGAATAGTAATCAACTTGCGTAATACAGACCTATATTTCTGTAAGGATCTATTTCAAGGATCTATGATAAATACTAGAAGGATGGATTAATCAGCACTGAAATTCTGTAACTCTTAACAAGTGTTAACATTACATTATCGTATTATACAAGTATTATACATATACATATAGTAAAAAAGCTATGCGACAACTATCTAATGACATTGTCGTTAAGAGTTATAGAATCCCAGTGCTGAAATTGTTTTACTGGCACAAAGTTATCTCCAATTAATCTTACAGTATAAATTTCTCGCAATAACGCAACGTACGCTGTGATGCCCGCGCATTCTAATTATATTATTCAAAATTATTATACTACACTGTTACGTTGTATATTGTTACGTTGTATATATATATATATCGAATATACAACGTTAAACTTAATTGATGAAACTACTATTGATATGTATGGTTATTATAACAAGAGAACATGGACATGTATTATTATTACTCGAGCTTTGAATGAAATTTGTTATACCACTAACTTTAGATTTAATATTTTAATGGCCATATTTGATGACATGAAAAGAACGGTTTTGCTGAAATATCGAAAAATTTAACTAAAATATACATCTGAAAATTTTGTTGGATCAACAAAACATTTATGAAAGTTCACACTAATATCACAATGCTGGCTTCGATTTGAAAAAACTGTTTATTTGTCTATGTACACTGTTCTGTTTATCGTACAGTTTCTCAGTTATTTATCACTATTAGTTAACGCTATTTCGATTGCGCCTCGGGGGTTGTTACCCTGAGTCGCGAGGGTAATACTTGCGGACACTAAGATCGAACTGACTTAACTGACTTCAGCACCTCGAAATCGTACGGACTCGCGCTCAATCGACACCTCTTCGCGTTCTCTCGAAAGATTGACTTCTCCAAATTTCTTATGATCCGATCCTCCTCATATTCGTCTATGATTGAATTTCGATCAATTAGAAGCGACGGCGGATCGGCAAACGTGGCAAAAGAGTCACAGACGCCGCGATCCGCTTGATCTTCATCGCGGTGATGTCACGATTGTCCACCGCGTTAGCCGCTGAGATAATTATCGTTATATCAGCGGCAAAGTCCGATCTGACGTCCGCGAAGCATATAAATTGTTTGCCGTCGAAAATCCGATGATATATGACCATTATTTAAGACTCTAAATAATCTCTAAAGTGTCCGACTTCTTTGGTGGGAAGAATCGCCATGGTCGTGCGCGACAATAATCTCGTACCACTCACCAATGAAAAACATTCAAACTGATTGCTAGAAGATCAAAATTTTTCGCAGCACTGTTTCAGTTTTCTATGTGGAAATATTTTTATTGTCTGATAAAATTATTTCCAAATCTGTATCTAAGTAAATTTTAATTAAGAGGTATCTTGGCAAAATAGCAAAATTGTTCTTTCCGTGAATAATGAAGTTAAGTTTGCGTCACAGCAAAGGAGAACTTGAGTGTCTGAGAAAGTAATAAACCAGGAAAACATCAACATGTTGTAACATTATTACTCGAGCTTCAAACCAAATTTGTTGTACCAACATGCCACTAGCTTTGATTTTATTCCTTACATTGGCCGTATTTAATAATAAAGTTAAGTTTGCGCCACAGCACAGAAAGACTTTAAGAATGTCTGAGAAAGGTAATCAACCGGCGCGCTAGTATTAAATCCCGTGGGATTCTGGCTTTGCGATGAATACCTCTTCAGACTCTAAACTCGTCCTAAATCCGCGTTATATCTATGGCACAATGTTAAGTCTATTAGAAGCGCGCTTATGCGGCGCATGAATCATCATAAATTATCAAACCGCAAATGTTACATTATCCAAGAAAATGAGACAAACGTCGAGAATAATCCGATTTCGCGATCAGCAAAGGTATGGATTCGATGAAACAAAATCCGTCGAACGCCCAGAGTGTCATATGAATTAATTAACTCAAAACGTACCCGGATTTCAGACATGGAACGGCAATGTGAAATTGCGTCTGTGTCCGTCCCATATCCATCCGTTTGAGATGTGAATTTGTCCTGCAAATTACATTATGTACACAAGGCACGGCCTCTGATACACGATGCGAGTCTTCCAGCCGAAGGCACAGCGCGAGAGCGTGCATTCCGGGCGCGGCCGTGCTGGTAAAATTTAGACAGTCGAGCTTCAGGATACGCCGAATTGCTGCAACCAGCGCGCGTCGACGACGACTGCGGGACGGGCGGCGAGCCCGGGGACTCTCGTCCCATCGCGTCGGTCGACGGTCTCTCATCTCGTCTCGTGCGCGAGTACGCAATCCCAAAATATTCCGGAGTGGCGATATTTTCTGGACATACAGGGCGACCGACAACTGGCCGTCCGTACACGGGCTGCGTGCGTCCGGGCAATTTACAGCGGCGGCCTTTTGAATTCAGCAGTGCCCAACCGAGCGCAGAATTTTAAACAATTTGCCGCGTGACATGCCGACAGTTTCTACAAAGCCCGCGAAATCTGCACGAGTTTTCTGTATTGGGAACGAACATAAAGATAAATGAGTAAAGGATATTTAGGTATTCATACAGCGTATCCACATTTAACGCTAAATATGATGCACATTTGCGAATAAACGTGTGTTATCGCGTTCTCATCTGACTGCGTCGGAAATTTCTATACCTCTCAGAAAAGCACGACTAACGTCAATCGTCTATCATCGAATATCTCCCTAATTGATGTAATCGTATTGCGAATTAGTATCATTGCCGTCAGTCAAATCTCGACTCTATTTGACAACACCGAATATGGTAGAACAAATTGCTTGCTTGTTTTAGAAATTGAAACATCTACTTGAAACTGATTTATACACTTGATATTATTATTGTTTTTAAACTGAGTCTTTTATTATTTTTTTCATTTTTACTTTTCTTTATTTGTAATTTATTCTTTCTAATTGTGTGACAATTTAAAAATGCGTTTGCCCTTTATTTATTGTTATTTATTATTATTATTTATTTATTGTTATTTATTATTATTTTCACGATAGCAATCGAAGTTAATATAAGTACATTGAATACGTTTTCAGGCACTTTAGACGTAATCAAAGAAACAATGGCACAAATCTAACTTCAGACTTTGGATGGCTAAAAATGCACTTTGGTTCTGTTCAGATTCCCACGGAAAGAACGCTAAAATATTCAAAAATTTAGATACAGATCTAAAAATTATTTTATCGGACCATCAAAATATTTGTGTAGAAAATTCAAGCATGATTAGCAATGCTGCAAAGAAATTTGATATTCTAGCAGTCAGTTTGAGCGTTTCTATTATTTTGATGGTCTAATAAAATTTATTTTCAGATTTATATGGCTATTTGTAAATATACCTACAGCAAAATCGTTAACTCCATGCATTCTCAGTGCTATTCAAGCGCTCTACCCTAGTTGTCCATCGTTAATCTTGTTCAATAAAGATAATATGATATCAGGGAAGCAGTTATTAGTAAAAATCTGAATGCGCCCATAGTGGGCTTTCTCGTCATATTAACTAGCAATTTTTATCTAAGAAAATAAAAAGAACGTACTCCATATACGCGATTGTAGAAATTTTGACACAAAATGGTACTTTCAGCAGAGCTCGATCTCGATTAATCTTTTTTTAAATACGACAAATACGAGTACGTGTCATAACCGTGTTCGCCCAGGTATACATTGTTGCGAATGTAACAATCGGAATACGTATTCTCTCGAACGGTGTCGTGCTCGACGCAAAACTGAAAATACGCACGCGAGTTCGGCACGAGCTTTTTTACAGTCGGCAAAATGTCATCTCGGTGACAAAATCTGGTTAAATCTGATATATCTGCGGAGCGTGGTCAAATAAGTGAGCAGACAAATCTTCGGTTCGTGTATTACAATCTTATAATATTTTTAAATACTTTTATACTTTTTATATATAATATAATATATTCCATCAGCGCACGGTTGCGCACGATTTATTATTATTGGCCAAAATACGAGCGCGAAATTTCCCAGGATGGGATGCCACGTGCAATAGTTTCCAACATACGTTTGGTCAACCATGATTTTACCATTCCCTGTGTCGAAAATTATCATTCTACCTCATATTTCACGATACGAATGTTTCGAATACGACGCAAGACCAACATCTAATCGCCGTATGTGGCAATATCCGTGGTGGAACAGCGATAAGAGTGCTGAATCAAATATATGGAGTAACCGATACGCTGAGTCTTATCTAGGCGAGCGAGTCATTGATTTATCATGCGTCGAGTACTCGCTTCATACGATAATAACCGATAACGAGCTGGTAGGTAAATTTCTAGGTAACGGATCGATGATATCAGCTTTCGTTTCTGTTAGCACACGGTCGAAATGTCGATGTGTTATCGGGAATCAGCGGCGTAAAATTACACCGGAGCCACGTCATCGTATGCGATGCTTTAATAAGAAGTTTGAATGAAAAAAAAGGCAAGTACATGTACCGTGCGCAGGCATGAAAAGAACAATTTCACTGAAGCATCTAAAGAAGCTAAATATAGATAAACAAAATAAATTTCGTTAGAAATCATCAAAATAATTATGTGACGCACAAACTGATTGGAGTGTTAGAATACTACTCGTGATGTTCGAGTTTTCTATATAATTTATGCTTTGACAATCTAATAAAATTATTTTTAAATCTATAACTATCTAAACTTTTTAGATACTCTAAGAAAATCGTTCTTTCCATGCAGGCGAATATACACGGTTCCGACTCGAAAGTTAATTTAATTTCATACTATTGATTGTTAGTGGTTGTTACAAACATAAAAAATGCACACTTACGATGGCGAGATGTTGGGATGATTGATGCTTTTCAATATAAATGCTCTGGACCGCAAATAGCACTATGTTTAATCTGAAACAAAAAGATGAATATCGTCAGTTTGTACATTAACGAAATATAGATAGATAACATTCCTAATATTAATTTATAATATAATTTATGTTATTATCTAGTTGCCATAATTTATCGCTGGCATTTTTAATCGATCACGTTTTAAATATCTAAATGTTATACACATTATAATTATTAATTACAAAATTGAATATTTTATTCTTATTAATTTAATACATTATAGTATGGCTATTGTTTGCCTTTCATCTTGTGTTGAATCTTTCACATGTATGTACCATTTATATATAATTCTATAATATTTTCCAAACCGTCGGACACAGTCCGAATCTTGACGCATGAATATGTGAATATGAAATGTGTCCGATCGCGAAAATGGCTAGTATAATTTTAGATCTTAAAAGCGAAAAAATATTAATAAATTCTAGCAGATACGAGATTATTGTTACTAGTCGAGGAAACACTTGAACAATACCAGTCTTTCTTTCTTCAGGTACAATCGATCAGCACATGATTCGTTCATAAAACGCATGCGAAATATCTTCTCGCTTTAAATTATGAGGAAAAGCAAATTCGTTCGAAGGAGCTTTCTATGTCATACCAAAAAAAATATAGAAATTTCAGTAAATTTATTTGTCATAATTAAACAAAGCAAGAATGACAAATGTAATGTCTAAATACGTGTATATTTTCATACAAACACAGTTTATAAGTGAAAAAACTGGACATTGTACATAATAATGGCGGACGCAAGATATAATCGTATTAAATTTTGTAATTAAATAATAAAAGAGCCCACAACAGTTAATTAGTACTTAATAGCGAGATGGATTAAAATGCGCTTATGAATATCGTACGTGCCGGCATTGTTATAGCAAAATTATGTCCTCGCTGATCCAGAACAAATTAATACCTCAAGCTCATCATTTTTAAAGCTCCATAAATAATAACTTCACTATCGATAACGCTAAATGAAATTGATATCATAATTAATAATCATAATTTTTTTCTTATCGAAAAAATTTACAGTACAGGAGAAAAAATTCTTGCGAATGAAAAATACAAGTAATATTTAATAAAAAGTAGATCGTTAAAATGTATAACATATTTTTATATTGTATTAAAGATTTGTGTATTAAAGATAAGGAAAATGTAACTAAATAATTCACATAATGTCAGTAAACTAATTTATGGTTATAATGTAATTTTTAAATAAGTTTATCACATTGCGTTATTTTTGTACAGTTGTAATTGATTTAAAAATTCAAATCTGCAGCATTCAAATATAAAAGAATACGGTTATAAAGCAAAAGGCAATTGAAGATTTAAACAAGATTATAGACTATGGGATTTATCAGAAAATCAGAAATTCTATGTGTTAGCTTATACATTTATACGACTTGTAGAACAAAAGGTTTTTAAATGAGATTATGATATTTAAAAAAATTTATAAGATTTTCTGACCATTTATTCAATTCTGACTTTATATCCGTATTCATCTATTCGATTAAATAATGGTAGTAGTTTTCAAGATGTTAATTTATTTGCCTTTGCGTGCGTGCATGCGTGCGTGTATTAAAATTAGTAAAAAGTAAATGTAGCACGAGAAAAACGATAAGTGTATATAGTGGTAGGCAATATATTTAATTTCAAGACAGGATATAATAAAATATTCATGAACAATGAAACACATTCAATATTCTTTATTAATTAATAATCTTTCAATTAGAAAACCCATGCATTATAAATGATAACGCATTATATTCGTGCAACAAAACAGAACCAGCTATGTTGCACACGCCAAATATTATAAAAATAAACAAACTTATAATAAACGGAATCGCATAATATACCTCGCAGTGCAAACGATAAAAAGTGCGAATAAACTGAGAATGAAATATATGTATAATGTGAAAAAAAATGCACATACACGTTTTTGCTGAAGCATCTAAATATTTAGCTAGATGCAGATCTAAAAAATATTTTGTTGGACCATTAATTATGTAAGTAATAAACATGATGAATAATGCAAAAAGTTTTGATATTCTAGCAACCCATTTGAGAACGTCTTATTCAGATAATCAATAATAAAAGTTATGTATTTTTATAATATGTACCTAAATTTTCAAATACTTCAGCAAAATCATTTTTTCCATGTACCAAGCAAATTGGTACTTTCAATTCCAAATTATGTACTGTTAATTAAAGTAAAATAAAATCGGTATCAAAACGAGCAATTCTAATTTAAAAAAATCAATAATTAATAAATTGGGTCGAATTATACAGTAGAGTCCAGATTGATTCACGTAAAATTAGAATCAATACCTTTTAGTCCTGAATTAAACATAACAAAAAATAGATGTAGTAGGCCTTAAGCTGTAAGAAATCAATTCAAATTGATTATTCTCCTCATATTCGATTCACATTGGCCTATATTTTACAGCTTAAAGATTATTACATTTATTTGTGTTTCAAGAGTTATATAATTAGTGACTCTCTTCAAATAACTCATCAAAATTTTTTATCTTGTAGAAATTCATCACTAGTTCTTCATTTATTATTTTGTTTTACTTACTTTAAAGGTAGTTATAAAATTTATTTCAACTCTGTTAACGACATATTATATCACAGAATTGTAGCTAAAAAACAGAGGAAAATCGAATCGGGCGAGAATGCACTTTCTTACGATATTTTCCCAATATCAAGCGGGAAGTCAAGTGGAAAGTGCAATGAAATCTTATGAGGAACAAAGATGACTTTTGGGAACTTCAAAACGTATTCGGTCCAAGAGAAAATGGTCTGGATTGAAATTTGGATTGACGGAACTTACTTTGGAACGTTGCGTATGGAACTTTAAGCAGAAAAAGTGAATCGACATGTACCGAGAGAAAAAGAGAGAGAAAGAGAAGGAGAAAGAAGGAAATACTCATAAATCTTTGCGATAGTTATGGCGAAGCGTGATTCCCGATATAAAAGAAGAAGGTTGAGGTTACAGATTGAAGTCATGAGGGACTGGATTTTGATGGAGGCCGGCGACACAGACAACGGTTATGGACGGGATAAAGAATTCAGAATTCGATTCGACGACCATGTAAGTTTCCATGCGAACGAGCATACCGACGTCACGATTTGGATTCACTTCCATATACGTGAAGCAGGTTCGGCAACGTTTCGAGGAGGACCGCGGATCTTATTGAAAGTTCCTACCCGTAAAGTCGGTCTCCGTTGACTGGCCTGGATACATGCTATCAAAATCCCAGTTCTTCTATAACTGGAACAGGTAAAACCGAGAACAGCTCTCTCCTCCTTCACTTTCTACCCTTCTTTCCCGGGAGCGACGATCGAGTTGCGATAAGATTTGAAACGCATTGCTAACAAGTTTGCGTACCTAGGCAAAGTATGTACTTTATGCCCCGTATTTGAAGAACTCGCCCCAGTAACGTTTCAGTTAAAATTAAGCCTTTTATTATGCATAAGTCCGAATGCGTATTATTATCGTAGTATGTGGTTATTCCTGTTCTCTTTTTCACACATTATCAGCTCTCTATAATAGCTGACTTCTTGATAAATAGTTATTTTTTTCTAATATGATTATATTCTTTTTTTTTTAATATACTATAATCGTGTATATATATCACGAATTAAAAAAATTTATAAAATCAATTATATTACAAAATAAATCACTTGCTTCTTTTATCTATCAAAATGGTATAAGTTAAGCTACCTATCCATTTTTTTTTCTATATCTTCCTTCTAAAGATAGTTCACGAAATTTATATAAGTAAAACCGGACATCTATCATACATGTACATTACGTGCGCTATATATAAAGATGCGAGAATCTAATCAAATTTTGGTTAAGGAAAAGTTTCCTCAGAATTAATTGAAGGAGCAATAAATAGAATATGACACGATATAGAATATTCTTATCCCACTCCATCATACTTCCGCCATCGTAGCGCTCTTCAGTGTCCTAAAAGCTTTGGTAGCTATCGATTTTACGATTTAGGCAAAATTCATTCTGTCCCAACGACAGAAGCTGAGTATATTTGCGCGATCGGGCATGCGCCATATAAATAAGGTCGGATCGATAAGCCATGCGGACAGAAAACGAGGAAGAATGGAAAGCGCATAAGAAGCGCGATCACGGCGGCGGAAGTAGATGCCGGCATTTCCTCTTTGCAGTTCCTTTACGCGTATGTTAGTGCGCTGCCTGGCTGACAAGAAAATCTCAGGTATCGCGGTTTTATTTCAGTCAGACGTTAACGCGCGCACGAAATCTGCGAATCGTAAGGGCGTCGCGACGTCGTATAATCCTCGGGAAGTAATTTATCCCCGCGAAATCTGACCGCGAGAAGAAAAAGAAACACTGGAGAAAAAAAAAAAGAGGAAAAGAAAGGAATATATGCTGTAAAGTTATATACATACGGCGGGCCATTCCCGCCGGAAGAGCAAGCGGATAAGTTTATATGAATGAGACCGCGAGTATTGGTAATCCCGAAGATTGAGTTTGCAGTGAAGTTTCCAAGTCGTTCCCTCGGTTCGGCGATTTCTTCCCTTCTTTTTTTTCTTTTTTTTTTTCTTTCTTTTCTATCAACGTCGACGCGAGCGCTGGAATGGAATTAACGAATCAAGGGGCACGAATCGAGTAGCGTCGCTGAAAGTTCGATCTTTGACGACCGGTAGATACGATACGCGATCTTAATCGCGTCCCGAACGAACTCGGGAAGTTCTATCAGAGGAGCTTCCTTCTCGGTTTCCAGTATCGCTTCGCCTTCCGTAATCAATAAGGAAACTTCGTGAAGAACAGATAATATCACTCATGCGAATGTATAATTTGTTTATTGCTAAATTTATTTTCTTCGATTAAAGCCAAATATTTCCAAATATTTCTGGATACACATGGAATATCTATCGGCAATAGAAAGGTTTTATCGTGGATCTGATTGCACCGTTACCAGATACTGCAGTGTTTTTATACTATCAAGCATTTATGACGTGCAATATATTGTAAACATTTTTTATATATTTTTATATTTTTACAGGGAGACGAATGCGCATCTAAAAATCTTTTTAGATTTTTTAAAAATAGATTGCATTTTGTGAATTACAATTCGTATGTAGTTGCTCCTCATTTTCACTTATGGCATTTATCGTGTGAATTAAATTTGATAAATTAAATCTGATCTCTTCTAAATGGAGAGAACAAACTTTAGAATATGGAAAAATAACGAATGTTTATTTGTTATCTTTTCTGTACTAATTGACGACATATTGGAAAATTTCGATACAATGCAAAACTTTTTATCGATGACAGCTGCAGATAAAATAAAAAAAATACTGCAAAATATCATTATAGTGCTGAATTCAAATAATACGAAAATATGATACTTTTTTTGCTTCGCGTAATCCGTAATGAATTTTTGGGCGCATCAAATCAATTTTCTACCGTTTAATGGACATGTGTTATGTAGCACGCTTCAGAACTAACGCAATGATAGCGGCAGTCGCTGTATTGAAAAAAAGCAAAGAACGATACAAACTCAATTAACTTTCCACAGAACATTCACGGAAAATTCTTTTTTTTGTATATAACGCGGGCTGTACAAACGGAACATGGCCAGAGGCTGTGCTTCATTCTCAACTTCCGCCTACATAGTAAAAATTTTTGCTGGCCATAAAGCTCTTGCGATATAGCCGGCAATATGTGCAAATTGTCCCTAAATAAAAAGTGTACTATAGGAATGGCACGAGAGCGTGACAGTGCGGTACAGACCATCAGATCGATCCTCGTACGCGCGATTTTACGCCAGAACCGATTTGATTTACTACCGAAATTTTATAAAGTCGCTTACGAGTTTCGATTTGCAGAAAGAAGAAATTATTCGCTTTGTAGAACATTTAATTAAATCAGAAAACGATTTACGCGTACTTGGTAATCTTTCAACGGTATCACCTTACGGCGTTGCAGTGATAAAAGTTTTTCACGGGATTTATTTCGGTTCTCTGATTAGAAGCTTTCGTAAACAATGTGATAAACCAAACTTCCGCGTCTTTTTTCATTTAGACATTCTGATCTAATTTGATCTCACGAATGCGCATCAAGAATACACGATGCTCGGTGTAAAATAAACTGTTTCAGGCTCAATAGATTTAAATTAGATATATATTTTACTATACAAGTTTGGAAATTAATGATAAGTCTTTCGCATAAGGGCAGAATGGACTAAACTGAGAAGAAAAGTCTTCTATTTTGCAATTTTCGTAATATAATAATTAATAAGATATTAATTTAAATTGCCGAAAATTGGTCTTTAATAGTTTTTTACTCAAATACTTTCCAGAAAAATTGTAAAAGACAAAAATTGTTTATTTTTTTCCCATAAAACTCTACAAATTTTTTCAGAATTTCTTATCAACTTTTTAGCACTGCATTTTTTCATTTTTACCAACATGAGAAAATACGGTATTAAAAAATTCTGAAAAAATTCTTAGAGTTCTATGAGAAGAAAATAAACAATTTTCGTCTCTTGCAGTTTTTTTTAGAAATTGATAATATTTGAGCACAAAATTATTAAAGACCAATTTTCGGCAATTTTTAGCAATTAATATCTTGTTAACTATTGCAAAAATTGCAAAATGATAGAGGACTTTTCTTTTCAGATTAGTCCATTCTGCCCCTGTACAAAAGACTTATCACTAATTTCCAAAATATATTCTTGTATGT